>NC_057812.1:97130238-97330434 GCF_018294505.1 Triticum aestivum
TGTGGGCGATTCCCGAAGCCCTCCGCCGTCTCTGTCATCGCCGGCGACGAGCCGTTGACCTGGTCCGGCGGGTTTGACCCAGCTTGACCGGGGTTTGACTTTCCCCTGACTCACTGACATGTGGGCCCCAGGCCACTAACTAAACTAGGATTAGTATTAGTTTAACACAAACTAAGTTTAGTTAGTTAACTAACTACTGACCAGTGGGTCCCACTGGTCAGGTTTGACCTGGCCAGCCATAGTTGACCTGATGACGTCACCCTTACGTCATGCTGACGCAGTAAAACCTTTTCTAGATTTTAAATAAATCTAAATGATTTATTTATTTCAGAAAATGCCTAAAACTTCTAAAAATCATAGAAAATAATCTATAACTCAGAATGAAACAATTTATATATGAAACATTATCAGAAAAATTCAAGGAATCTGCTTATGGCATTTTCATGCATGTTTGAACAATGTTTGTCCCCTGTTTTGGACAAAACAAATAAAATGGCATTTAATAAAGCACATATGGAGTTTGAATTTGAACCTAGTGTTCAAACCAACTCCATTTAACTTGTTGCTAGTTGCATTAGGCCAATCAACAGCATATTGCCATGTCACATTCATGCATCATATTGTTGCATGGCATTGATTGTGTCCTTCCCTGTTTGCCGGTAACCGTCCCCTCTCGGTAGACGCTGCTCCGACGCTGTGATCGTTGACACTGCTGAAGACTCAATGTTATCTTCAGAAGTGACAGGCAACCAAAACCCCCTTGTTCATTCCGATACAACCCCACTCTCTCGCTCCTGCTCTCTTTTACTGCATTAGGACAACAACGATTCATCTGTTACTTGTTGCAGTAGTTGAACCCCTTATCCTCTGCTTGACATGTCATTGCCACAGTAAATAGATGAAACCCACTAGCATGAGTAGGAGTTGTTTGAGCCCTAATGTGCCTACTCATTCATGCTTGTTTGTCATGCCTGCTATTTCATAGAGTTGCATCAGGTCTGATTCATCGGGGATGAATCGGAGGTGTGTAAACATGTCCTACGGTGTGTGAGCTAAATGTGTGAACACGATTTGGTAAAGGTAGCGGTGAGAGGTCATGTAGGAGTACATGGTGGGTTATCTCACTGAAACCGTCCTCAGGAACTGAGTTCTGTGTTTGTGATCCATGAAACAGCTAGTACCACACATTGGACCCTGAAATATGACCCCGCTCGACTTATTGACCGCTCTCATCCTCTGTCCAGGAGTTGCAACTAGTTTCTGGTGTTTGTAGGTTATGTGTTGGCGGCTGTGCGTAGCGCTGACCCTAGGGGTGGGCTATGATGTGGTAGATACACTGTGGCCGGGTATGCCGGGCGCCCGTTTGGCGTCTCGGGACCCTGTACACATCGTTTGGGGCCGTTGAGGACACCCCGGACGGATTTCCTTGCGGATGGAACCCGAATAGGCGATAAACCTAGACTAGAGACTTGTGTGGTTAGTCAGGTCGTGGTCTACACCCACGTCGGCTTTCGCTTGAAGTCTGCCGAGCACATGTCGTGTGCAGACGCTAAGTGGTGGAAACATGTGTGACAAAGTACACCCCTGCAGGGTTATAAATGATCTATTCGAATAGCCGTGCCCGTGGTAAAGGACTTCTGGGTTGCCTATAACAGTTCATAGACAAGTGGAAGTGGATACTCTAAAACTCGCAAGATAAGTGTGAGTGCTATGGATGGCGTTCTCGTAGGGAGATGGGAGCCGATCCATAGTGGTATATTGATATGGTGAATATGTGGACTCGTGTGCGCCACCTCGTAGTTTAAGATAGCCACCGAGTCAAAGCTGGCTTGCTGCAGTTAAACTCCACCACCCCCCCCCTTTGTTGATACCGATGCATATGTAGCTAGTTCTGATGTAAGTCTTGCTGAGTACTTTTGTACTCACATTTGCTTAATTTATGTTTTGCAGAGAGACTCCAGTCTCGCTAGTAGTTTCGCGTGGACTTCGACGTTAGCTTGATACCTCAGCTACAATCTTGTGCCCTTGGCAGGATCTGGTAGATAGTCAGGCTTCTTAGCCTTTTCCATTTGTAGATGTCTGTACTCAGATATGTTAAGCTTCCGCATGTGCTTGAATTGTATGCTATGATTGTTGGGTCATGAGACACATGTTTGTAAAATCTCGCTCCTCGGAGCCTAATGAATAAATACTTGAGTTGTAGAGTTATGTTGTGATGCCATGTTGTATTTACACATATCGGGCATATTGTGTGTATGATTAAAATGCTTGGTATGTGTGGGATCCGACAATCTAGTTGTTTATCCTTGGCAGCCTCTCTTATGGGGAAATGTAGTCTAGTGCTTCCATGAACCATAGTAGTCCGCTACAGCCCGGTTCACCGGAGTCCTGTTAGCCCAGCACTACTGCTCAGGACACTTGACTGGCCGACATGTGTTTCACTTTGTTCCTGTGTCCGTCCCTTCGGGGAAATGTCACGCGGTGACATCCGGGGTCCTGCCTAGCCTGCTATAGCCCGGGTTCCCGGAGTCCTGTTAGCCCAGTGCTACAGCCCGGATTCACACGCTGCTGATCGACACGCTCGATGTGATTCATGTATGCCTGTCCCCATAGGTTAGTGCCGCTTTGGGTTCAAGACTAGCCATGTCGGCCCGGTTCTCTGTCATATGGATGCTAGCGACACCATCATATATGTGAGCCAAAAGGCGCAAACGGTCCCGGGCCATGGTAAGGCGACACCCGTGGGAATATCGTGCGTGAGGCTGCAAAGTGATATGAGGTGTTACCGGCTAGATCGATGTGACTTGGAATCGGGGTCCTGACAGCTTTGGTATCAGAGCCTGACTGCCTGTAGGATTACCAAGCCAAACTGGTCAAAGTTGAGTCTAGAAATGCTTTAGTTATATAAGGGAACTGATTGTGGAAGGGAACGTAAGGCTCTTTTTACTCCTTTACCTTATGGCCTTCTGATCTGAGTCATCCTCTTCTTTTCTACGGGGATTAAGAACTAGGCCTTCTCATCTATCTATCAGGATGATGTGTTACCAATCCATAGACTTATAGAATTGATAGTTTCAAGCCTCAGTTTAGTTCCTACTACTTCCATATGTTCATAATTGGTCTCAGAACCTTGATATTGTGATGTTGAGTGGTTATGCCACCATTTTTGCAGGATGTCTCAAATCATTTTGAGCATTTACAGTCGTTATGCTGTCCGAGTCATCTCAGGTTTCTAAACAATCTGATGCATTTGCAAATCCTTCCTCCCAGTTCCCGATGTCCTTTTGGGCCAGTTTAAGCAAACTAATCCGTCTGTTGAGGTACTCCGCTGCCTAGGCATTTATGTTGGAGCTATTATTATGACCCTAGGTGTCTAGAGTATCACCTCGTAATCTAGCAATGCTTTGCATCCCAAGTGTGATGATTCTGGCCACCATTCTTGAAAGCATCCCGTGATGCCATTTAGTAGTAGATATTCTATTCCTGGGTTTTTGAACTCGAGATTCACCCTACTTCATGTCGTTAGTATTTTCTAGTTCCCTTAAGATATTAGTAACCTTTGCGATAGTCCTCGAGGTCCGCGGTATTTCCTTCTTCCAAATACCATGAACCATTAAGGCAGAAGTTCTTTGAACCAAAAGATCACTATTAGATTACTCCTGAGGAGTTCTCCATTCATAATTGTGATTCTGCCAGTTCTACCTTTCTGCATGGGTTATCCAGAAGAAAAATGTTGAACTCGTTCGACATACTAACCCATGAATCCACAACTCAAAATGTTATATGCTCCTTGAGTTGTCCATTCTCAACCGTATTCTGACCATCATCTATAAATTGATAGTCAGGAATAGTTGTGCATTCATGTTCATCGATGCCTATTATTCTTGTGGTCCGTCAAGCCATTCTATTTTAGAATGACTAGGAGAAACAAACTCCAGTACCTCATCCATATCCAGGATTGGGTCAAAGTAGTTGTGTTCTACAGATCAAATGCCATCCAGCTTTTGCTCTGTTCTACCCTGGAGTATTACCCCTTTTATGTCAGGACTGTCATGAGAATTGCACCACCTCTTATGAATTCTTGACGCAGTAATACTTCTTGCCATCATTGTTCATTCCTCAGTTCCGTGTTATTATAACCGGAATGCCGACAAGTGAACCATGATGTGTGAAAGCAATATTCCTAGCAACTTTGTTGCTTGGTAGTTAATGGACAATACTCTCATTCTTAGCGTGCTGGTAATTAAATCACCATCCTAAGATTGATCGTGCTACCTAGTCCATATTTCCGGGTGCACTCATCGACCAATGAGTTAGAACTGTGATAATCCCTCGCTCCTTGATCATATCGTCTTGCCCTGAAAAGCAAGATTGTTCTCGAGCTTAATAACATATCGGTGGTTCGTGATTTTCCGAATATCTTCTCGGAGGTATCACCCGGTTGTCACCTGATCGCTATGTTGAGTTTGTGATCAAGTTGGTTTCTTGTAGCCACCCTCTTCTCCAGGAATCTGTGTTGGATACCCCTGAGCTAGTTGGTTAAGCTTAACAACAACTTGGAGAGTTGGAAGATAAAAGCTTGTCCTACCATGCTCATCCCTAAGGGATATCTTGCATCTGTGTTGTATCAATTGTCGGCGCTATTGCCTTATCAATCCCTTGATTTGAGTGTGGGCTATCGTCAAATCAAATCAGAACCAATGATGTTCGTAATGTTGTCTTACTATTGGTTGATCCCTCGAGCATACACCATTACATCTTTTGGTCTGACCAATGCTATCAACTTGTTCACATGATGGTGGAAGTCCAGTGATATGGAGATTCCGATGAGTTGCTGTTGAGCCCATCAGCAGCATTTTGTCTCCCCCATGATTCACGTTGAACATTACACTAGTGTTGGAAACCTTATAAGCATTGCCCTCATGTCCCGATCATGAAGCATATGTCCAGTTGAAAGATGCGACTTCCTCTAATTCGTGTGCATCTGATGTAAGTTGCCGCCGTGAATTCGAGAAAGTTTGTTTTTGCTTCCTCTGGAATCAGCCCAAGTCAGTCATGCATGTGCGAAGTATTCTATGGTCTGATAGACTGATCATCTACATTCTATACGTATCCCTAGCACACCAAGCCACTGATTGATTTGTTCAAGGAGTAGAAGTTTCTTCTTAAGAGTTAGACCTACGCAAGGACTTCGATATCCTCGTTGATGGTTCCCCCTGAACTCGGTAGTGTTTCATTTTAAGACTACCAGGTTACCATGCTTGTCTAGGACAACGTGTTTACATGCTTGTAGCAGAACCCGCTCATGTTTTGGAGCTTACTACCGTAGTTCATTCCCCCGAGAATCTCGCAATGTCATCTCGTCGATTTGTGTTGCAAACTTTCATTTCTTTCTAGTCTCGATGAGTCTGTAATATCCTGACACCAACCAGATTTGAATCTCAGGCAGATGTGATGGTTGGGACATTTTCCCAAGAGCTATAATATTGGTCTCTCTGTAACCCGGTAAAGTGGATGTCGTGGCCAACACACCTAGCCAGAAGGCCTATTATTGTAGTAGCTTGGTTGAAGAAGTTGGTCACCTCCCCATAAGGATCTCGCAGGATCTGCCTCCGTAGTTATTCCTTATGGATTCTTGTGCTCCCGAAGTCCGACCTTTTACTTGATGTCCTAGATACCAAACCGTATCAATAAATGGGTTATCCTAGCACATCAAGGAGAACATTAGAAGCGGAGTGCTAAATGTCTCTCGGTCGATCATCCAGATTTTGTTCCCTTGGCCTCGCTAAGGTGAAATCTGAGAAAGTCTTATCTTCCTTTGCATCTGCATTATCCATCACCATTCATCATGGTGGTATGTTGTGTTGCCGGGATCCTTGACACGGATATTGGTAAAACCTTGATGAATATGGAGATGCTCAAGTTCTTGAGAGCACGCGCAAGCACCAGGTTTTACCGTTGGCGTTAACTGGGATTTGCTTCCAGTTTCCTCGGTTATGTTATAACCTTTTCAAACAGTGGACTCACTCTCGACTGTTGAGTTCTTCCCTAGTTACCAGAATCATTCCCAACATTTGTATTTTGTTCCTAGCTTGCACCTCAGTAGTTGTTGTTCAGGATCATCTTCAAAAGTGGACTTACCATGGGTCTCATCCATTTCCGATGATAAGCAAAAATCATCCATTGCGTTGTCTTCAACAAGATAGTCCACATCATCCATTCTAGTCGGAGTATGCCATTCTTCGAACTTCTTCAAACGATCATTGTGATTGCCTTAGGCTGGTATAGAGAGTTTCATTGATCTTTGTATCAAAAGTAATTCTTTTTGCCACTTAAGGGAATAGTTCTTCGAGTCACCTTCCCCGAGGTGCCCCGTTTTGGAATCATGGAAATTCTCCTTGCTACTTTGAAACCCTCGTCACATTGTTTCTTCTGTCGCTCCTGATGCAAGTTTTGCCTCTCAGCTCCAGAGATGTTTCTATGTCTCATCCCATGAGTTGATCTTGTGATCATCAAGATGATCCTAAGTTGCTCGAACCTCAAGAAGATCAATTCTTCTAAAAAATTCCCTTTCTTCTTGTTGTCATGTTGGATGTAGTTCTCAAAGCAAGACGTCAAGATCAATGTGATGCAATATATCGGTATCTTTGAGAAGGGCAGTTCGATCGAGAAGATTGTGATAGTTTTGTGACCCCTCTGTCTTCTTACTTCACTTCTTGAATCTCGGGACGAGATTCTTGTTTAGTGGGCGTGAGTTGTCACAGCCCTAGAAATCTTCTTGTAATTAGTGGCATTGCATCCATGCATCATTTTCAACTTCTATTAATTTTGAAATGGGGACTGATAAACCCTAGCAGCAAGTGAAATACAACTAGGGTCAAATTAAATCTTTTCCATCTACCCAAAATGGCTTTTAGAAAAGTTCATCAATTTTGGAATGGGTGAAAACTTCTTCCAAAAATGATGCACACATTTCTAGGACATTTCTGGATTTTGGCGTTAATTCATACGTATTTGAATTTGGACAATTAAATGCTATATAATATCTTAAATGTCCAGATAATTCTAAACTTAAGTGAGGGCTGTTGGAAATATTCCATACAGAGCCCACAATTATTTTCAGGGTTTTTGAAAATGCCTTAGCATTTTAATTAAGTCAAAACAATTTCAGAAAAATAGAAAACAGAAACTAAATAAAAGAGAGAGAGAGAGAAGGAAGCAAACCCGGGCCTCACCTGTGCTGGCCCAGCCCACCTGGCCTGGTGCCAGTAATCCCTAACCTCTGCCAGTAGGCAGACGCGGGACAGCACACGCGCGCGCGAGGCGCCACGCCTCCTCCTGCTTGCCGCCGAGCCTCTGGACGCGTGGGTGAACGCCTCGGCGTCGTCCCGATCCACCTGACCTCTCTCACTCCCCCCGCTCTCTCCCTCACCTCCGCACCTCGGACCGAACGTGCCTGCCGCCGCCGACGAGCACCACTGCGGCCATCGCCTCCCCCTCGTTCCCTCGAGCAGCCGAGAAGCACCGCCGCGTCCTCCCCTTCCTCTCCACCGAGCCGCGCCCCGCAGGAAGCCCTGCAGCATCGCCTTCGAGCTCTTCTTCAACCTTCGGCCGCCGGCGACCTCGTCTTCGATTCGCCGCCGTCCGTGCTTCCCCGGCCTCAACTTCGACTCCGTTCGACCCCTCTGTGGGCCTCCGTCGTTTCCCCCTTGTTTTCCCTCTCCAACCCTTCCTCTAGCCGTGTTTTTCGCCGGAGACCGAACCGCGCCGCCGCCGACCCTCTCGCCGCCATGGCCACAGCCGCCGCAACCTCCAACCGAGCACACCCACGTGCTCACCGCGCCGCGTAGGTGCCGTAGGAGCCAAGCACGCCACCCCACGGGCACCGTAGCCCCGCTCCCAAGTGCACCCGTACTCCATCCGCCGCCACGAGCTTGATTCCGGCGAGCTCGCTCCACCCCAGCTTCTCCCACTTGCCCCACTAGATGCGCGCGAGCCTCAGCTACGCGTAGGACCAAACCGCAGTCGATTTGGTCGCCTGTGGGCGATTCCCGAAGCCCTCCACCGTCTCTGTCATCGCCAGCGACGAGCCGTTGACCTGGTCCGGCGGGTTTGACCCAGCTTGAGGGGGGTTTGACTTTCTCCTGACTCACTGACATTTGGGCCCCAGGCCACTAACTAAACTAGGATTAGTATTAGTTTAACACAAACTAACTTTACTTAGTTAACTAACTACTGACCAGTGGGTCCCACTGGTCAGGTTTGACCTGGCCAGCCATAGTTGACCTGATGACGTCACTCTTACATCATGCTGACGCAGTAAAACCTTTTCTGGATTTTAAATAAATCTAAATGATTTATTTATTTCAGAAAATGCCTAAAACTTCTAAAAATCATAGAAAATAATCTATAACTCAGAATGAAATAGTTTATATATGAAAAATTATCAGAAAAATTCAAGGAATCTGTTTATGGCATTTTCATGCATGTTTGAACAATGTTTGTCCCCTGTTTTGGACAAAACAAATAAATGGCATTTAATAAAGCACATATGGAGTTTGAATTTGAACCTAGTGTTCAAACCAACTCCATTTAACTTGTTGCTAGTTGCATTAGGCCAATCAACAGCATATTGCCATGTCACATTCATGCATCATATTGTTGCATGGCATTGATTGTGTCCTTCCCTGTTTGCCGGTAACCATCCCCTCTCGGTAGACGCTGCTCCGACGCTGTGATCGTTGACACTGATGAAGACTCAATGTTATCTTCAGAAGTGCCAGGCAAGCAAAACCCCCTTGTTTATTCCGATACAACCCCACTCTCTTGCTCCTGCTCTCTTTTACTGCATTAGGATAACAACAATTTATTTGTTACTTGTTGCGGTAGTTGAACCCCTTATCCTCTGCTTGACCTGTCATTGCCACAGTAAATAGATGAAACCCACTAGCATGAGTAGGAGTTGTTTGAGCCCTGATGTGCCTACTCATTCATGCTTGTTTGTCATGCCTGCTATTGCATAGAGTTGCGTCAGTTCTGATTCATCGGGGGAATCAGAGGTGTGTAAACATGTCCTATGGTGTGTGAGCTAAGTGTGTGAACACGATTTGGTAATGGTAGTGGTGAGAGGCCATGTAGGAGTACATGGTGGGTTGTCTCACTGAAACCGTCCTCAGGAACTGAGTTTTGTGTTTGTGATCCATGAAACGGCTAGTACCACACATTGGACCCTGAAATATGACCCCGCTCGACTTATTGACCCCTCTCGTCCTCTGTCCAGGAGTTGCAACTAGTTTCTGGTGTTTGTAGGTTATGTGTTGGCGGCCGTGCGTAGCGCTGACCCTAGGGGTGGGCTATGATGTGGTAGATACACTGTGGCCGGGTATGCTGGGTGCCCGTTTGGCGTCTCGGGACCCTGTACACAACGTTTGGGGCCATTGAGGACACCCCGGACGGATTTCCTTGCGGATGGAACCCGAATAGGCGATAAACCTGGACTAGAGACTTGTGTGGTTAGTCAGGTCGTGGTCTACACCCACGTCAGCTTTCGCTTGAAGTCTGCCGAGCACATGTCGTGTGCAGATGCTAAGTGGTGGAAACATGTGTGACGAAGTACACCCCTGCAGGGTTATAAATGATCTATTCGAATAGCCGTGTCCGCGGTAAAGGACTTCTGGGTTGCCTATAACAGTTCATAGACATGTGGAAGTGGATACTCTAAAACTCGCAAGATAAGTGTGAGTGCTATGGATGGCGTTCTCGTAGGGAGACGGGAGCGGACCCATAGTGGTGTATTGATATGGTGAATGTGTGGACTCGTGTGCGCCACCTCAAAAGAGTTACTTGCAGTCGTAGTTTAAGATAGCCACCGAGTGAAAGCTGGCTTGCTGCAGTTAAACTCCACCACCCCCCCTTTGTTGATACCGATGCATATGTAGCTAGTTCTGATGTAAGTCTTGCTGGGTACTTTTGTACTCACGTTTGCTTAATTTATGTTTTGCAGAGAGACTCCAGTCTCGCTAGTAGTTTCGTGTGGTCTTCGACGTTAGCTTGATACCTCAGCTACAATCTTGTGCCCTCGGCAGGATCTGGTAGATAGTCAGGCTTCTTAGCCTTTTCCATTTGTAGATGTCTGTACTCAGATATGTTAAGCTTCCGCATGTGCTTGAATTGTATGCTATGATTGTTGGGTCATGAGACCCATGTTTGTAATATCTCGCTCCTTGGAGCCTAATGAATAAATACTTGTGTTGTATAGTTATGTTGTGATGCCATGTTGTATTTACACATATCGAGCATATTGTGTGTATGATTGAAATGCTTGGTATGTGTGGGATCCGACAATCTAGTTGTTTATCCTTGGCAGCCTCTCTTATGGGGAAATGTAGTCTAGTGCTTCCATGAGCCATAGTAGTCCGCTACAGCCCGGTTCACCGGAGTCCTGTTAGCCCAGCACTACTGCTCAGGACACTTGACTGGCCGGCATGTGTTTCACTTCGTTCATGTGTCTGTCCCTTTGGGGAAATGTCACGCGGTGACATCCGGGGTCCTGCCTAGCCTGCTACAGCCCGGGTTCCCGGAGTCCTGTTAGCCCAGTGCTATAGCCCAGATTCACACGCTGCTAATCGACACGCTCGATGTGATTCATGTATGCCTGTCCCCATAGGTTAGTGCCGCTTTGGGTTCATGACTAGCCATATCGGCCCGGGTTCTCTGTCATATGGATGCTAGCGACACCATCATATACGTGAGCCAAAAGGCGCAAACGGTCCCAGGCCATGGTAAGGCGACACCCGTGGGAATACCGTGTGTGAGTCCGCAAAGTGATATGAGGTGTTACCGGCTAGATCGATGTGACTTGGAATCGGGGTCCTGGCAAAGAAAGAGAGAGGCTACTTCATTTTTTTGTGTGCAGGAGAAGAATAACCTGATAGGTGGGGTGAGTTTTGCGATGCATGAGAGATGGGCATGTTTTTTGGGCGTGACGAGATGTGGTAGGTCGACTTCACTTGACCGTCCACGACACTGACAAGTGGGCTCTCAGTTACTAATTCCTCTAAGTCTCTCACTAACTTGTGGGGTCGGCCTTATATGAGTCCTACAAGGAGTACCTCCATCTGAGGTGTGAAAATGTGGTAGGTGGACTTCAAGCTCATACTGACATGTGGGCTCTCAAATAGTTCCTCCAAGTATTTGACTAACTTGTGGGGTCGTCCGCAGATGAGTTCCAGATCTCTCTCCATCTAGCATCGGTGGCGACAGGCGAGCTCTCCAAAGGAAAGCCAATCCTGATCCCTCCACAGAGTTCGCTCGTCACTAAAAAATTATCGGTCTCATTCATCTCACTCGCCGTGGATCTCCTGTTCAGGTAATCCATTACATTCTCACCATGATTATGCCACCGATTCAATGTTTGAACAAAATAAATTACCGGTGCTAGCCATTCTGCGGGCTGCGTACACACCGCATGTCCGCAACACAGCAGGTGGGCGCGATTTGAATATCGGTTCCGCATCCAATTATCTTCAGCTGGTCCATGCTCAAACTGTTGCGCCGTCTTAACAGCAGAGGGGTTATGGATTTAAAATTAGGACTCAGCTAACCTCACTTTAACCATGCAAACTGCATGCTTGCGCCATGGCTTTGCTAACTTGATTTATATCTCCAGCCATGCAAAACTGAAGCACTCGTCTTAGCTAACCAACTAGAGACAGGTCAAATTATTTGTATAGATCTGCAATCTATAACATAGATCCAAAGGATTTACGTCCGTTTTTGCAAAGCAGTTACTAACTCAGAGTTAGAACCCGTCTTAGCTAACCAGCCTGTTGATGATAGTCTCACATGGACTGCTAACAACTATCTTACATAGCTGACCTGATAACGATGACGTATCATGACCTATTATGTAGAGTTCGATGAGATGGATTCCACCCAACAGCTGTCGGAGACTCAGTCTCAGTCTGTCGATGGCACGGAGATTGTCACCCAAGATTTCATGGTTCATGACCAACTAGAGACAGAGAGACTAAGGATCGAGTTAAAACATGCAGCGCACAAAAAGCTTGTTGAGGAGTATAGGACAAAGAAGTAGCTTGCTGCATCGAAGTAGGTGTTTTTTTATCATGCATCTCGCATGTGTCATTGAAATTTCTTTGGAAATCAATGCCTCTCATTTCTAGCTGCATTTTTAATCACGGCTTAAATATTTATCTCTGTTTTGCCGACTCGGCATTTATATGTAAGCTTCTGCCAGAAAAAGCATGTGGTTCAACAATAAATTTGCTAAAGGTCATTTCTTATCTCTGTCCGCAGTGCTGCTGCAATGGGTGAATACGAAGAAGAATTCAGCACAAAACTTAGCTTCCAGAAATTCATTTCTGTCTGTGAAAAGCTAACAGAACCACAGAAACAGCTAGTCAGAGATATTGGTTTTGGGTACCTACTAGATCTGTGTTGTCGCGAGGTTCCAAGGTGTTTCGTTCGCTGGCTTGTCCGCTATTTTGATTGCCCTTCCAGGTGTTTCATACTGCCTAGTGGATACAGATTCCTTATCAACTCGTACACCGTGCACCGGATCTTAGGAATTCCACTGGGCGGGCACATTATCCCTAGAAAATGCTCAGAAGCTTTCAGATGTCAGGTTAAGTCTGAAACTCGGTGTGCTGGGCATGCTCCAAACATCAGAGAGTTAACTGATCTCATAACCCCAGAGCTGACAGGGGAAGTGTTTCAACGGGTTTTTGTGATGTTTGCAACAGCGGTATTTCTATGCCCAACGACATATGATTGCGTTAGCCCCGACTATTTAGCCGCTCTAGAAGGACCAGCAAGTAACATATCATCATATGATTGGTCCAATGCTGTCACAGAGAAACTGGTGACATCACTCTAGACCTTCAAGGATAAAGGATTCGCAGGCACCCTGTGTGGCTGCCTCCTGATACCAGTGGTTCGTTCACTAACTTGTACACTTCTTTATACCCACAAGCAGCTACAAGAACATGATTAAATTTTACCTCTTCCTCACTTGCAGATAACGTATTTTGAGTACCTGGATACAAAGATTATGGACCTGGAACCTAACACTCCTGCAAGACTTGTCATGTGGGACACAGAGGCCATTAAGAATTATGCTAACATAGACAGCCTGTCAACGGAGGACGGAATTTTTGGGAAACACACGGTGAGTCAACTTTTCATCATTTTCCTTTGGCAAACTTTTCGACTCAACATAATGATTTAGCTGTCATATATTAACTTGACTTGACTGTAATTTTTTCCTTCCACATGACAGCTGAAAGACATTAGGCGCACACCTTTCCAACCACCGCCTGGCTTTCAGGCGCCATTTTTCCAAATGAGTCCCAGACTAGAAGCATACATAGAAGAATTTGTGCCTCAAGAAAAACTTTGTTCCGTAAGTGATTTCCAGCTTCTACACATGATTTTATGTTTGAAATGATGTTCCCTAAGTTTTTACGAAACAGATACATGTCCTATTGTGTTCATCCAGACAGTTTCATATACTACGTTAGTTGTGCTTTTGTGTTAAAACCAGAAGTGCTTCCTATAGGACGTTAGATGTGCTTCTGTGTTAAAAACAGAAGTGCTTCCTATAGTACGTTAGCTGTGCTTTTGTGTTAAATATAAAAGTGCTTCCTATAGTACCTTAGCTGTGCCTTTATGTTAAAACCAGAAGTGCTTCCTATAGGATGTTAGCCGTACTTTTGTGTTAAATATAGAAGTGCTTCCTATAATACGTTAGCTGTGCTTTTGTGTTAAAAACAGAAGTGCTTCCTATAGTACGTTAGTTGTGCTTTTTGTGTTAAATATAAAAGTGCTTCCTATACTACGTTAACTACGCATTTGTGTTAAAACCAGAAGTGCTTCCTATAGGACGTTAGCTGCACTTTTGTGTTAAATATAGAAGTGCTATACTACGTTAGTTGTGCTTTTGTGTTAAATATAAAAGTGCTTCCTATAGGACGTTATCTGTGCCTTTGTGTTAAAACCACAAGTGCTTCCCATAGGACGTTATCTGTGCTTTTGTGTTAAAACCAGAACTGCTTCCTATAATATGTTAACCGTGCTTTTGTGTTAAATATAAAAGTGCTTCCTATACTACGTTAACTGCGCAGTTGTGTTAGATATACAAGTGCCTCCTATAGTACGTTAGCTGTGTTTTGGTGTTAAAACTAGAAGTGCTTCCTATAATACGTTAGCCGTGCCTTTGCGTTAAAACTAACAATGCTTCGTATAGTACGTTAGATGTGCTTTTGTATTAAAACAAGAAGTGCTTTCATATAATACGTTACCCGTGCTTTTTTGTTAAAACTAACAGTGCTTCCTATAGTACGTTAGCTGTAATTTTGTGTTAAAACTAGAAGTGCTTCCTATAATACGTTAGCTGTGCCTTTGCGTTAAATATAGAAGTGCTCCCTATAGTACGTTACCTGTGCTTTTCTATTAAAAATAAAGGTACTTCCTATAGAACGTTAACTGTGCCTTTGTATTGAATATAGAAGTGCTCCCTATAGTACGTCATCCGTGCTTTTTGTGTTAAAACTATAAGTGCTTCCTATAGTACGTTAACTGTGCCTTTGTGTTAAACAAAGAAGTGCTTCCTATAGCACGTCAGCTGTGCCTTTGTGTTAATTGTAACACTGCTTCCCTACGACGGGAGATCAACCATGCTTCATAAGGTAGGTCGACTGCGCTCTTTCAAGGAATGTGTTCACCATGATTCATGGACTTTGTTAGCCGCGCTTCCCGCAGCACACCATGTGTCCTTCTGCGCACATTATTCCATGCCCTTTCTGCAATTATTGACACAACGTATAGTAGTTCACAAGATATTTTTCATTTTCGGTATTAATAACTTCTTTTCATTCTCGGTGTTAATAATATCTGATGGTTTTTCTTTCAATTCTAGACCAAGATGAAAATTGCCAAAGTTATCAATGAAATGTACACAGAACTTTTCTCGCGGTTTCAACCAGTTCTCGAGCAGAAATTGGAGAAGCTCCTTTCACTTGGTAGGGATCTTAGTGCAAAAGAAACCAAGACCAGAGACCAGGGCGTTTATTGTAACTTGCAACAGGACAACTCAAATGAAAAAGAAACTTTTTCATCACTCCCTTCAACATATTCTACGCTTCCAAGTTCTAGCACGACAAGCAGTCAAAGTTCTTCCAGCAGTGGCTCAACCAGTGTCCTTCATGCCACATCATACTCCCTGGAAAATTTAAAGGGTTGCTGTGATACCCCTGACCCAGAATCCCGGAATCCGTACGAAAAAGAGCAGTCCCAAATTCGTCTATCTTCACACCTAAAATCATCAACCCAGATTAAGTTGCTACTGGAAGTGAACATGATCGACCACAACAAAGAGGACATTGATGAACAAGCCAAGATTCATCTGGACAAGGTTCATAACCATCTGCACAACTGCCTTAATGGCTTGCCGGTCCATGAGCCCTTCATGTCAACAACCGAGATGCTCGAGAGCGGGGCAATTATAATGACAGGTGAAAATTCATCTGAGTGTTCTGCACCGATTGAAACCCAAAAATCTGCTGGAGGATCCACAGACCACAACTCTCTGACAAACCCACTGGAAAAACTCTTGGAGGAAACAGCAAAACCTACTGCAACAGAAACATCAGCCTCGCACTTTGCGGTTGACAAACAATTACTGACTGATCCAATCCCGGCAGATACACTTAGAGCACCTGTTTATCACGTTTTGAAAACGTCACCAACTACTGCACGGTCCAGCGGTTCTGACAGCGCTCACAACAACTCTTCAACCAACACAAAAAGACTCACTGTATCCCAGCCTGCACAAAAATCAAACAATGTCACTGGACAGCGTTCTTCTTCGCTACAGGAAGATAAGGTCCATCTTGTTTCAACTTTGAGTGACGAGAAGAACATTGCTGAAACAGAACGCACAAGAGCTATTTCCTCCCTTCCTCCTATAGTAGAAGTCCCTAGTAATTCTGCCAGCGGTTCTGGCTCAGTACTAGACACGGGAAAAGCAATTCCATCCACTAGTGATGCTCCACTGGTTGCTGCACCATCTGTCAATGCAGAAGACAATAACATTGTAGAAGAACATGAACAGTGTACGAAGCAACCATCTATTGATCCCATAGACAGCGTCCCTATTACCACAAGCGCACATCCGCCAGAACCGGAACTACAAATGGCACCTCACAAGAGGTCCTTAAAGCAGTCAGAAGATCCAGGTAACAAGAGTACATTGCCTCCTATGAAAAGAGTTAGGATACTGGAGCCTCCACATAATTCAACAGAAACTGCAAACAACCAGTCTCTACAAGCTGACAACCACAGAAGCCTCCTTAATTGTGGATTCATTGATGATGATCAAATATGGTCTGATCCATCTATCTATGAACAACTTGACAGAGTCATTGAACAAAAAAAGAAACAACCCTTTCATAACCAAGTAGCATCACAACAATGCCAACCTGATACTGTCTCACACTTGGCCAATAATTCAAGCTCGTCAGCTAGATCTTCCCTTTCTCACTATCCAGAGCCACCTATACCCAGCAGATCGGGATCAATGTCAGGCGGTAGCCACCCCACACAGGCCTTTGATACGTCATACTCTACAGGTTTAACTCAAACTGTCTTGTCCCAAAGTTTACCAGCAATTCCCTTGTCCCAACACTACAACCAACCAGCTCCTAGTATCAAAAACCACTTCTACTGACATCCTGGTGCTCAGAATAACGACAGTTCAAACAAAAGCCAGCGCTCACCATATGCGTGGAACAACCAAAGTCACACGTAGTACCAGCAACAACCCACTGTCCGTGATGCCCACTACCCCCAACACAATGATGCTCAGAATAACAACACTACACGGTGCCAACAACGCCAACCTCAAGAGCAGAACAATCAGCAACCACACAGAGGCGGGTCTAATGGGCAAACTTACAGTGCCTTGCAACAACAGTTCAACAGCATGCAGTATTCCGGCCATACTCTCCAGCATTTTCCAACAGATATTCCTTCAAGCTCAACCGGTAATCCAATAGTCAGAACATTAGAACTGCGCATGCAGCACCAACCACAACGCCTAATGTTCCAAAGAAATAATAATATAATGAGGGTCGTCTGCAAATTAGTAATGGTCAATTGAACTCCGGTGTTCATGTCTTCCAGCCTCACTAACATCATTCTAAGCTAGAACAGACTCGATTCACTGACCAAGGGAATGACCATCAAGATCACTGCCAACTTTGGAAATAAGAGATTCCATAAACGAGGAGAAAGAAGTGTATGAAACAATCATCGACAATACGCCAGGTGTCAAGCAAAATGAAAGGTAATGAATTCATTGTTCCTGTTACAGTAAAGTTTTGGTCCCTTCGTTTAATAATGCTAATCGTTTCATCTTATCTTTAAAAAGAAAATCTTACGATTTAAAATTCATTTGTTTTTTTACAGCAAGAGGATATTCTCCATCGATCGACGTTGGGCCGGTCAACGAACTTTAGGTTTGTCAATGAAGGTATACGGATATATCCACTCATTCGTGGTCGATGCTTACTCAGCATTGCTGATGAAAGAACAATTCTACGCAACGCCAACATTTGTGCACAAGCATATAATGTACATGGACGCTTCTGTAAGTTCTTCCTTCTCATAAATAATAATAACAAACCACAGTTACTACTACTACCACACTGAGTGACACAGCTACAATTTTCTGCAGGATAAATTTAAAGTTCTAGGAGCAAGCACAGAACTACTCAAGGAACAGATTGTGGAAAAAACTATTGGGTACAGACTGCCCAACAAATGTAACATCGTGAGTTCACCCTATTCACTCTATCTGCCCAGTTTTCATCTTTGATTCTACAAGTTTTTCTTGTTACAATGATATTATTCCCTGTCAATTGTTTTAGGTCTTAATACCTGTGAGAAAGGATCCACATTTTATCTACCTCATCATCGTGAATCTTGCAATGCGTCACTTCGAAATTCTATGTCCTTATATCAATTGCAACGGTATAAAGGAACACTCGGACATTGTCATCGAAAACTTTAAGAGAGCTTACCATTCTTCTTAAAAAAACTATCCTCACACCATGGCCTCCTTTCATGTCAAACCTGTGCAGAGTGTATGTAACTCAGACAGAGAGTAAGTTTCTTTTATCTGTAGCTCTACCTCATTTAAACCATGCATCTTTTTGTTCCACTACACATCCCATAACTACTGTTCACCTTCTAATCATAGACATTAATGATCTCAATTTTCAGGGATGACAGTGCTATTTACACCATGCATTTGATGCCGCTCAATAATATGAATAATAATTCATTTTTATCAATAATGTAAGTTCACTCTCATTGACAACACATCAACATGCATTCATCCAAGCCAGCTGAACATTAAGTTTTGCAATAAATTTTATTAGTTTGCACGGTTATGTGTTTGCAGATCCATGTGAAACCGATGAGAGAACAACTAACTTACAAAATGATAACATCCAACCACAACGCGCGCCATGTATTTGAGGCACTGAGCATCGTCCTCGACAAGTACAATATCCGGCACGAAAGAAGAAGAGTTGGAAGAACATGACTACTTCTTAAATTAGCCTTTATTTAGCTGGAGCCATCCGAACATTGTTTCAGCCAGCCATATCGACTCATATGTAATCACAACAATGTTTCACCTATTTTTGTGTCCATCCAAGATATCTGCTATGGATACCGTTAAACACAGCTGTGCGTTCAAATGGTCAAGTCTTAAATTCCTGAACAGCAAACATTTACAAATAAGAATCGTATTTTTCCAAAAGTTCTAAACATGATATTCAACACATCACTTCCTTGCACTAGAACACCACTCACTTCAATAAGACATAATAAAAGAAACAATTGAAACACAGAGGAAAAACACTATCAATACGTAAGCATCTGATGAAGGAGCTAAATGACTCACCTCCAGTAATCCGGATCACAGAGGCACTGTCGTGCACCTTATCCACATAGAACGTGCCTCTCTAACCACGGACAACTAAGCTGACACACACAAGTGCGCCACCAGTTAACACAGGACCGTCCCCTCTCTATAGCTTAACATCGGTCCCTCCCCAAGCCAAATGAGTCATGGAAACACGACCGTGACTCAAGTTAACGAAATAAGAACCATCCTCTGTGATAGACGAGTACCCTGAAAAAATACCAAAACAGAAGAACGACCGTGACTTCAACTGTAAAAGGTCCGTGACCTCACAAGTTTCAACAACGAGTCTCTCTCAGCAAATAAGTGAAAGCAAATGTTTCGAAAGAAAGGCACGACCATGCCTTTGAGGAACATCGTAGACGTGCCTCTCCGAGCGAATGTGTAAGAGAAAGCATTTGCGAACAACAGACAGAACTCTGACTCAACATAACATAGCACATGCCTCCACTAACTAAAAAGTCATGACTTCACTAATAGAATAACTAGATAATATTACAGAACATACAACCATGACAGTGACTCATACTAACATAACGCAGTGCCTCTCCGAATTTAATACCGAAAGGAAAGATAACGCCTCTACCAAACATACGACAATGCATCCAATGCCTTCACGGCCATGCCTTTCAAAATCAAAGTACCACCATAGTAATAGAAAGACAGAAACGCAATTGTCGATAACACAATACTCCCACAGCAAGTATCACACTGGATTTCCGTGCCTAAAACAGAGAACATATACTGAAACAGACAACATATATTGAAACAGACAGCAAAGTGAGAAAATCTGAAGAATCTTAAACACACTCAAGCTCTGCATAAAACCATTTCAAACACACAACCACAACCATATATTCAATATAAAAACAATCATGCCAAACACAGTACAAACACAAAGGAAAAGTAAAGCCCCTACCTGTCAGTGAAGAAGCTAGCAAACTAATAAGACCAGAGCGTGCCTTACCTAAAACAAAAACAATGCCTCCTTGAACAAACGACTGTGCGCTACCTAGAATCACGAGAGTGCACATCTGAGTGCTCCTCTTAATACATCTCATCTTATACCAACTCATAGCAACAAATCATAGAGGAAAATATTCTTGAAGGCACCCAATCAAGGAAAACAAAATGGAACGAATAAACTTAAATTTCCAAACTAGTCAACTCCATCCGGTTCAAAATAAAACAACCACAATTACAAATTCATCAGTCTATGTAATACTACCCCATACAATAACTACCAAATAACCAATTCGTCACACAATCCATCATGCAAGCACTTCCACCTGGACTACTCCTCAGAAACGACCTCGCCATCTGAGATCAGGAAGACAGCGACGATGCAGGATGTCCCTCATCGACAGAAACCGGCGGTATAGCTCATAGCTCACATACCCTTCCTAAAGGAAAATCAAATTAAAACATGAATATACAAAAAAAAACAAGTACTGTTCTAGCAACAAAGGCAGAAACTAACGAAAATGAAATCTTCACTTACAGTAGCTCCATATTTCAGGTGATCAAATCTAAGTGGCTTCCAATCCCAGTAGTGATGAAGAAGTTCTGGAAAAGAAGACTCCAGCTTCGAATAAGATTCATCAATGATGGCTCCTGCTAAGTCCTCCATGGAGTCCCTTTCTTTGCCGCCTTTGATCATAAACTTCTCTTGGATGTCGATATGGTACCCTTCTGGAATTCTGATGAAATCTTGAAAAGGAGCATCTCTAATATTCCTGACGCCCACACTAGAGAAAGTTATACCTCTATTCTCAAGGAAATCCTTCAAGGCAGGGCACTTCGTCCTGGCCCTGCAGAAGTGATAGAGAAAAACATGATTCCGCATAGCCAGATGCATGACAACGACTTTTCTATGCCCGTAAAAATCCTTTCGCGTGAACTCCATGCCGAGAACAACAAACTTGTGCTTCTCCTCGCGCAACCAGTCCTCGTACAAGCGAATGATCTCCTCCACCTTACCAGGCTCGTTGGTGTACCACACGTCGAGCTTTGAGTTACCATCGGCAACTATAGAATGGTACTTGGTGGTGTCCAAAAAGTGGTCCATGACAACGAGCAGCAAGGTGCCAATGGAGATTCCTAAGACCCTGCGACAACGTTGGGGAGTGGCGAGGAGGCTGGGAACTGACTGATGTTCTGTGGCTACAATACGACGTGAAAACCTCACAAACACGGCCAGTATTTAACCTTGGTGAGGGACCTTTGAGTTACAATGTAAATTAACGTGTGAACTAGGAACAGCGAATAGACGGTTGTGCTTCCGAAGCTCATAAAACCATGCACTTCGTAAAGTCATGGCTGTGCACAAATATTTGATGCCGTGGAGAAATCGAGGAGCCTCTAACTTTATTTTACGGTAACTGACACACTGAATAGTCACATCGAACAGCCGGCACATTGGTCATCAATTCCTCCTTTGAAAAAAACCCACCAACGGAAGAATCCAATGAAGCAAACAAACAACCAGCCGTACGCCTTAGATCCGAAGGCCAAAACTCATCCGTGCCTCATCTAGCTAGATTCACAACATCTGTCCCTCGATAGTCAAGGCTGGTTTTAGGTGAGGCCCGGGTATGCAGGCACAACACGCACATACGTGTCTATCAGGCACGGGTATGCAGGCGCACGACGCACATACGTGTCTATTCCATAGGCACGGGTATCACCACAGGCACGTAGAGATACAGGCTGCAACTCGCCGTAAACACGTGAATGCAGGCAACAAAGGCACGGAAACGAAACCTCTACATGCACGTGCTTAGGCTTGGCAAGGCATGAATACAGCCTTGCAATTAACATTCTCGAGCCACGACTAGACACCCTCTGCGTACAGACATGGAATTGCAGCTTCTCCAACACACAAGCATGGTTTTCGAATTGGCATTATCGAGGCGCAGATAAAAATCCTCTGCATACAAATCATCTGGGTGCAAAAAAGAGAGGTGGCAGAGGCATCGGTAAGAACACTCTGTTCGAGAGGCACGGTTGCAAACTCTCAAGAGGGACATCCATGTGACACTGCAGACACATAGACACGTGAAGTGTATCACATGAGGATACATCAAATGCAAGCAGCGAATCAACGGTAGAATTGAAAGAGACACAATTTTAAAGTGACTAGAGGCAAGGACGTGTAGAAGCACGGGCACGACGAGTCACAGCCACCGCATCCCCTCACGGACAGGCATCTGGCACCACAGGCACGTAGAGTCACAGCCAGCGTGTCTCCTCAGACAAGCGAATGCAGGTACAAGACGCACAGAACTGCAGTGTATACAGGCACGGAATTACGACTTTTGTCGCACAGGTACGACTATCGAATTGGCGTTCTCGAGGCACGGGTACAAACCACCTGAACGCACAAAAGAGTGATGGCAGAGGCACGGTTGTGTAGTCTGAAGAGAAACTTCCGTGTGACACCACCACATAGAGACATCGCGTGTGTCACGTGAGGTACGGTCCCGAAGAACACAAAGACAGGAAACTGAAAAATGTTGCCTCGTACGTTACCAGACGTGCGTCTCTTGTGCGAATGTGTAAAACACAACAATACAAACACAAACAAACAGCGATGAATATAAGCCAAACAAAAAAACACGCTTCCCCAAACAATACATATGCGTCCCCTCACGGACTGGCACCAGAGGCACGTAGAGTCACAGCCAGCATGACGCCTGAGACACACAAATGCACGTACAGGAGACACCGAATTACAGCGTATACAGACATAGAATTGCGGCTTCTCATAGTTATCGAAGCACGGGTACAAACAACCTGTACACACAAAAGAGTGGTGGCAAAGGCACGGATGCGTAGTGTCAAGAGGAACTGCTGTATGAAACCAGCACGTTACACACATGGCGTGTCTCACAGATGTACATGCATAGACGGAAAGAAGCCACGGAAGTGAAGCCTGAACATACACGGATGAATGGATTCTCAAGGCACGGTCCTAAAGCACACAAAGAAACGAAACTAAAATGTTGCCTCGTATGATTGCAAAAAAAATGTTGCCTCGTATGTTAGCAGACGTGCCTCTCTTGTGCAAACATGTAAAATACAACAATACAAACACAATTAAATGGCACTGAATAAAAGCCAAACACAAAACGCGCTTCTCCCAAACAATACATATGCGCCACTTCAACAGGTTCTCTAAATATACATGAACTCGCGCAAACGTCAACAATGAACTTGTAACATGAAAAAACATAAGAAATTATATTCACATAACATGAGACGGTACTCCATAGGATTGAACTAAAAGTATTCATTAATTATACAAAAAAGAAATGAAAGTCTTCCAGGAATCCATTCTGCTCACACCACCTGGACGATTATACTCAATTGGAGTTCTGCTCAAAAGCATCAACGGCGTCCGGGGTCGGGAAGACAACGAGGATGCATCATGTCCTTCATAGAAAGAACTCGGCGGTAAAGCTCGTAGCTGACATACCCATCCTAAAATAAAAAGCGGATGAGAATGAAGATATACGGTAAGGGGAAAAAGTACTGTTGTTGCAATAAAACAAAAATATAAAGACAAAATTTTCACTTACAATTGCCGCATATTTCAGGTGTTCAAGGGAAAGCGCCTTCCATTCCTAGTAGTCATGCAGACCTTGTGGAAAAGACGACTTCATACTCAAGTAAGATTTGTTTATGACGGCTCCTGCCAAATCTGCCATTGAATCCCTTAGGTTGCCTCCTTTGATCATGAGCTCCTCTTGAAGGTCGATGTGACACTCTCTTGGGATTTTGAGGTAACTGTTTGCGAGAACATACCTATCGTTCCTGACGTCGACACTAGCGAAAATTATACCTTTGTTCTGAAGGAAATCCTTCAGAGCAACGCACTCCGCCATGGCCTTGCACAAGTGATAAAAAAGAACATGCTTGCGCATCGCCAGTTGTATAACGATAACTTTTGTAGTACGATCAAAATAATCCTCTCGTGTGTACTCCAGATCAAGACCAACAAACTTGTACCTGTCCTCATGCGGCCATTCCTCATAGAGAGTAAGAATCTCCTCCACCTTGTGGGGCTCATTGGTGTACAACACATCGAGCTTAGTATTACCATCAGCAACTATAGAGAGACGCTCAGTAGTGTTCCTGAAGTCGTCCATGGAACCGAGGCTGAGACAACAATGGAGTTTGACTATGCTTCTCGTACGAGTCGAGGATGACGGGAGCTACCTGCACTTCTTTGGAGGGAATAAGACGCGATAACCTCCAGGAATAGACCACTATTTAACCTTTGGGTAGAGACGGCTGAGCTACCATGCGCCCATTTAATTTCTAAGGAAACGGTGAATGGACGATTGTGCTTCTGCAGCTCGTGAAACCATGCACTTCAAAAGTCACGACTGCCACGCTGTAATCGAGGAGCACCTAGATTGACTCTAGCACGATATCTGGAACAATGAATACTAACAATAAATAGCCATCCCATTGGTCACCAGCACATCTTTTGACCGAGAGAACAATGAGAGGAAGCAAACAAGATGACCCTATCATACAAATACTACACGGGGACTGAAGAAAAATAGAATCACGGTTCGGCCAGCACAAAATCCACACGCGTGCCTCCACTTTGCTTTAAAGACAAACCTCAGTGATATCAGCGGACGTGCATCTCTATGTCTGTCCATGCTTCTCACATACAAATAACTGTGGGCTATCATAGATATTCCTGCCTGAACCCAACGTACATAAAAACAGTGGCTCCTTGGGTCACCAACTGCTTGAATTTTTTTTGCAATAACAGAGTCATGAACCCTGACTCCATTCCAGATACAAAAGTGCCTCTCATTAGGAATCATCATGCCTCCCCTCAATTTGCCTCCCCCGACGTATCGACCATGCCTCTCCTACTACAACGACCGTGCATCTAATAACATCATCACCGTTCCTCTCCTAAAGACACACCCAACCATATCTGATTAAACATGTGATTAAAAAAATTAAAACACAGAAGCAGGAGTATGCTTTTTAGCATGTATAATGGTGCCTCGCAAAAAGTATGTGAGGCAGCATAGGCATGTAAAAAACTCCGCTCGGACGCAGCACAGCTGGACAACTATAATGGGAGGCAGCTGGACGAGTCAAACATCTCGTGTCCCCATAACACCTCGGAATACACGCACACCATCTACAGCCATCATTCATTCCATTTCGCAGAATAAAAAACAAAACAAAAAGCACTCATTACTACTCTTGCTCTCTCCCATCTCCTTTATATTTCAATAAGCTCTGACTCCCTTAGCCACAACACAACTCATTTGCCTTCTCCGTCGCTTGCTTCTAGGGTTCGTGCTTCTTCTCCATCTCCTGCTTCCAGGGTTCGTGCTTCTAACCCGCACACAATCGATTAATTTCTAAGCCATACTTATCTCATAGATTTCTAGCCGTGGGTGCTTGCCCTAAGCTTCCCATCACAAGCCATCTGCCTTATCCGTCCGCCTACTTTTAAGGTTCGTGCTTCTTCCCTGCACACAGTCTCATTTCAAACAAGTTATTGAAGAGTTTTTATTGGGCCTCTTGATTAACTTCCAAGCCATGCTTCTCTCGTAGATTTTGCTAGCCGTGTGTGCTTGCCCTAAGCTTCCCCTACCCAAATCTCCGTTTGTCAACCCTCGTTCTTCTTCTGTCACAGGTAAAAAGCATATGCGTAAGCAGCATGCTCCGATCCGTATTTACATTTTACGTTTAGGTTTTTTATTTGATAGTTATTGAAGCATCAGATCCGGTACAACGACTTCATTCTCTAACGGAATATAAAAACCATTTGAAAATCTAAACAAGTGTTATAAACTCTGTCATACTGCTTTTCTCGAAGGAGTAGATGAGAAGATTTATGGTAAATTTGTAGTTGTTGCCTGCCTTCAATAGAGCTACCATATTTGAAGCTAGCCGTTGTCTACCTTCCATGTTGAAGCTTGTTTTTAAATTGTTATGATATTCTTGTTTTCTTAACATAGCTTTTCTGAAATATTTAGGTATGAATTGCCCTGCCTGCCGCCAACCAGGCGGCTCTTGCGAACCACACCCTGAAGTTATCCAGGAGTTTGAGGTTATTCTTGATGAAAATTGCTGGAGCCGCATGGTTAGTAAGCATCACTAACAAATTAGTTGCTTACAACACAGTAAAAATCGTCATTGTCACTCATACCCCCTTGCACCTACACTAGGTCCCCCTGCTGCCACTTCTTTGCACCTGCCTTGTGTTTTCAATTTCCATTAGTTTGCTTGCCTATGCCCTGATTAATATAGTCCATTAGTTTATAATACAATTATGTTGTTATCTGTAATTCTTATCAAAAATTCATATCAAATTTAAGAAAACTTTTAACATTAACAGTACGCAAGTTCAAATTTATACTTACAGGTTGTTATTTGCACTATTTTTCCAGTATGTACCCTGTAATGTCAGAGCTTTTCTCGCTGAATACATTGAAGAAGAGAAGAAAGAAGCAAGAAAATTGCGTAAACAGCAGGTAGAGCCATCCCTTCTTACACATGAAGGAAGGTCTTACAATGCTTTTTTAAGCATAGGGCAAACTACACAAAGTTCTGCGGTGGTGAGTGGAACATCTTTGCGGCTGATTATGAACTTCGTGCTGGAGACCGCATAGAATTTGAACTACCAGACGAGGGTCTCAATCTCGAAATACAAACATATCGAGATAACAAAAGGCTGCTTCCATTACCCACGTTGGTAGGTATTTAATATTACAAACATTACAGACTTATCTTCTTTCGCTGTAATTTTATGTGCATGAATCGAACTGAATAATATTAACCCCGTGTTGGATGTAACTTTATCTAACTTTAAAAGCCTTTTCTTTTTCTAGCTCTCGACGATCTTTCTTCTGATGATTTCGACCATGTTCACTGTTGTGTCTACTCTAAGGATATTGAGCTCACCTACGACCAGACATGATTCTTTCTACAACGCCTTTTCGGAGATACTTTCATCCGTTGCCGTCCATTTGTCCATGTCCTGACTCACACTAATACCAAAGACTACGTCATGGTTGGTTACAACTGTCCTTGTTAAAATACCAAAAGTATTTTGCTCATATGTAATATAAACAATACCGATGTAATATTGCTTATATGTAAAATTATAAAAAAAACCTATTTATTCAAACCTAAAACAACAAAACTTTCGTTGTTCTCTTAATATGTTGTTTTATCTGTTTACACACAAACCTGAACATGCCAGGAACTATATTAGTTCGAATATGGGATTTCTTAATGTTTGTGCACTCACCATATTCAGACATCCTTTTATTTACTGCCCAAGTGACAAATCAACGGTTTTAATTTCTATTTAATTTCGATTTTCTTTTGGAAAATTCTGAGGAGCGTTGTCTCAACACTGAAGAGATGGGTGGACATGCCAACCAATGGCAGGGTAACCCTTGAAGCTCCTGATGAACATACACATGTCATCACTCCTTCATCGTACTACATCTCCAAAAACGACGACAGGATGGTAATACAAAAGTCTTCTTTCAGAGACTTCATATCAGCTGCATCCTTCGTTGAAAAGAACGTTGTTCTAATCACTTTCAAAGAGCGAAATGACCATTCTGTGTCCATCATCATTCAGCGCATCATATAGATTCTGTCGGAACCAGCACCTAAAATGGAAGCAAACAGTGCATCTCCTAGAATGTTCAACGCTCGTTTCATCCTGATGCCTCTAGGAGCAAAACACTGATTACTATAAGTTTGCTAGATAGGATGGTAGAGTAATTTAACTATTATGGACCATGTGCTTGCTTGAACTATAGGAATATTCTTTTGCAACGTATGTAGCTCTTACAGACACTCAACTTGCTGTTTCAACCATTGGAATGATCCTTTAAAACAAATGTTGTTTGAACCATCGAAATGATTCAATCGAAAAAATGTAGTTCTTATCCTTTGAAAAGTTCACAATTCAAAAAACCAAAAAACAAAAAGTTTCATTTTCAAAAATGAAACGAAACAAGAATCAGTTTGTGATTCAAAACCTCTAGCAATACGATGTTATCAAACTTATTCAAACCATCTAGTGAAACATATCTCAATTAAAAACCAAACAGGACTACATTTTCAAGTCCAAACTATATTTAGTTCAACTTTTCCTAAACACACTTGTACACTGAATAACATAAAAACCGTGCCTCCCTAACCAAGGAAGATTATTAACTAAAAAAATGTTTCACAACAAAGGCACGACCATGCATCTGCTGAATGTTCTAACATTTACACGACTACTATCACAGCCAAAGATGCATCACGCAGGCAGCACGCAACGAATAAAAAAAATTCAATGAACAAAGACAAGTGAAAATCTAAAAAACAGATAAAAAGCCTGTTTCCGAAATTGTATGCCTGGAACCGCCGCGTGACTAGCAACTGCTCTTTGGCGGTTTCCTTTTTTGCACGACAAAACAACCCTTTCACTTTTCCGACTCCATTTCATCCTCTTCCTCGAAAGTTTCTCGCCGGCCGTAGTTCAGCACCGCACACCTCCAGCCATGGACGACGGGAAACTAACAACATTCACCGAACACATCACTACCCACGGTACAACCGTGCTCGAGGTGGTGTACACCAATGACAAAAGGATCATGGAGCGGATCATCAACAAGTACGAAGAATGGCTAAAGGAGGAGAAGAACAAGTTCGTCTGCCTCGACCTCGAGTACACACGTAAGAGCAGTTACATACGACAAGGGATCACCGTCGTCCAACTTTCCATGCGCGAGCATGTCCTTGTATACCACTACTGCAGGTCCGAGCGCTCCCAGGCGTTAGTTGACTTCCTGCAACGGAAAGCAGTAACTTCCACTAGCGTCGACACCAGGAACGACAAGACCATGCTTGCCCGTGCATGCATCAGAATTCCAGACAAGCACCAGTCGACATCCAGAGGCTATTTTGCATCAAGGTTGGTGGAGAAAGGGACTCCATGGCTGACCTTGCAGCAGCCATCATTGACCCCTCATACAAGAACATGAAGAAATCATTCCCAAAGGAGAAGCACCAGTTCTGGGAGTGGAAGCCACTTTCCCTGATACACCTTGAGTACGCGGCAAAGGACGGGTATGTTAGCTATGAGTTGTACCGTAGAATCCTAATCATCAAGAACGGGCTACGTCATCTCCACCAACAACCAATGAAAGAAAGACTCTGCCCACATAAGAGCAATGACGAGGGATCTTCCAGCGGCTGGAAGCGCCGGAAAGGAAACAGTGGTTGGTAAATTGCGAGAAAATGGATGTCTACATTAAACTAGTAGGAACTACTATTATCATAATTTGGATTGCATGAACCTATGTTGTAAATATGTTTGTTGTTGCTCAAAGATGCTGTGTGTATTGTATTACTATTTTACGTTTGAACTTTGAACACAATGGTGTGCTCATGTACTAATTTGGATTGTATGAACCTATGTTGTAAATATGTTTGTTGTTGCTCAAAGATGTTGTGTGTATTATATTACTATTTTACGTTTGAACTTTGAACACAGTGGTGTGCTCATGTACAAATGGATACTATGTTTTGCATGTCTAAATGCAATTAGTAAGTTATGTCTAAATGCAATTAGTAACTTATGTCCCAATACTGACCAAGCATATATTGTATCCATGATTATAGAACGAGAGATATCTCGCACGATATTGTATTATAATTTTCATACTCAACCTTTACAAGATGCATCGTGCATTTACAAGAATATGTGATGATATCGTTGTAAACTCTCAGTACAATGCTTATTAAACATTGGCGTGAGCAATTCATAAATATTGCAGAAGATCATTCGGTACACAGTCACAAGCGACGAGAACTTTGTTACCTTAACCACATTGGAAAAAAAATCCTTGCCTCCATTTCACATCAAACACCGCTCTGTCCATTCAGAACATCCTAGCTATTGTACTCAGGTTCCTCTTCGTACACCAGTTCTCCACGATGCCACAAAACTACACTACTATGTGCAACTGACCTATTTACAAGCCTGACTCACTAAGTGTCTACTCAATCCATGCCTGTGGTGCCACGCACCCGTGATCCTAGAGACTACACACTTGTGCATCATTAACCAAGCCCCTCTAACCAGATATTCGGACCGGTGCCTCTACTGCCGTACATCCGTGCCTCTAGAATCTTGACACCAGCAAGTGGGTTCAAAACCGTGCCTCCAGACAACCGTGCTTGTACTGACTGCAATGCCTCTGTTTGCTTGATCAATGTGCCTCACTTGAAACCCAAAGTAACTCTACATGCTCCGCACGCGTGATCGCTGTCGGTGTCAAAACCGGCGGATCTCGGGTAGGGGGTCCCGAACTATGCGTCTAGGCCGGATGGTAACAGGAGGCAGGGGACACGATGTTTTACCCAGGTTCGGGCCCTCTTGATGGAGGTAAAACCCTACGTCCTGCTTGATTAATATTGATGATATGGGTAGTACAAGAGTAGATCTACCACGAGATCAGAGAGGCTAAACCCTAGAAGCTAGCCTATGGTATGATTTTTGTTCGTCCTATGGACTAAAACCCTCCGGTTTATATAGACACCGGAGAGGGCTAGGGTTACACAGAGTCGGTTACAATGGTAGGAGATCTACATATCCGTATCGCCAAGCTTGCCTTCCACGCCAAGGAAAGTCCCTTCCGGACACGGGACAAAGTCTTCAATCTTGTGTCTTCATAGTCCAGGAGTCCGACCGAAGGTATAGTCCGGCTATCCGGACACCCCCTAATCCAGGACTCTCTCAGTAGCCCCTGAACCAGGCTTCAACGACGACGAGTCCGGCGCGTGGATTGCCTTCGGCATTGCAAGGCGGGTTCCTCCTCCAAATACTTCATAGAAGATTTTGAACACAAAGGTAGTGTCTAGCTCTGCAAAATAAGTTTCCACATATTACCATAGAGAGAATAATATTTACACAAATCTAATCTGCCGACGTATTCTGTAGCGTGACATCACACCACGGCCAAGTCTTTATTCGAATCGTTTTACTATCCCACCTCAGCGCGTTTAGCGAGGCGGTTTCCTTGGCACGTCTTGTTAAAGCAGAGATCGTGTCCCCTTATTCCGGGATTCTCATCAATACGGGTGTGGGTAACCCAACCGCGCCATTGACTACGGCGCTTGGGATATAAGCGAGTTTTACCAGGCTGGTGGGGGCGCATAGTCGCGTCCGCCCATATAAGGGGATAAGGATCCACCTTTTCATCCACGCCTTCTTCCTCCTATGCCTATCCATTTCCGCGCACTCGAGCTCTAGCGCCCAAGTCCGCACACCCCACCTCAACCTTCTCCAGCCATGTCCGGAGCGGGAGGCAAGTGGATGGTCTCCTCCGTCACGAAGGGACACATCAAAAGACTGAGGAAGGTCGGATACTTGTCTAATGACATTGTGCACCGGCTTCCCGAAGAGGGGCAGCTCCTCCCCACCCCTAGGCCCCATGAGAGGGTGGTGTTCCTCCCCCATTTCCTCCGCGGACTGGGCTTCCCTCTCCACCCATTTGTCCAGGGGCTCATGTTCTACTATGGCCTGGATTTCCATGATCTAGCCCCAAACTTGGTCCTCAACATCTCGGCGTTTATCGTCGTGTGCGAGGCTTTCTTCCGCATCTGCCCCCATTTCAGCCTATGGCTCAAGACTTTCAATGTCAAGACGAAGGTGGTGCGCGGCACCCAAGCAGAGTGCGGAGGCGCCATGGTGGGCAAGATGCCCAACGTCCTATGGTTCGAGGGCTCCTTCGTGGAATCCCTAAAGGGGTGGCAGCCGGGGTGGTTTTACATCACCGAGCCACGCGACCCTGAATGGGTTGCAGCCCCCGAGTTCCGATCCGGACCCCCTACGCGGCTCGCCTCCTGGAAAGAGACGGTCCTGTCATGGGGTAAAAAAGGAGAGATGACCGGACTCCAAACATGCGTCCAAATCCTGGTGGACAGGAAGCTCAAACTTGTCAACCAAGTCCAGGTTATGCTCATCCGCCGGATCCTCCCGTGTCAACAACGGGCTTTCAACCTGTGGGAGTTCGACCTGGCGCGGCACCAAACTCTGAGCAGGCTCTTCGACACAACATACGAAGATGCCTGGAAGGTGCTTTTCAAGGGCGCCGAGGCCCCCGCATCCGCTACCGAGGATCACGGATTCAGCACGCAGCGTCATGCTCGTGCGGTAAGCTGTTTTTACCTTTTCCAGGGTATTAGTTTTTCATAGTTTGACTCCATGCGGGATTTAAGCTCCCTTACCTTTGACAGGATTGGCAGGAGACGTCCGGACAGATCAACTATCCGACTCCTTTGCCCGAAGGCCCAGCGGACGCTCGCTTGGCGAAGCTGCTGGTTCCAGCACCCTACGTGGTGCCGGAGAAGAAGGCCACGGGGACTCGAAAGAGTGCCCGGCGCCAGGAGGTGTCGGATTCATCATCCGACGACTCCAAGGCGCACTCCTCCCATGAAGACGAGGAGGAGGAAGAAGAGACCTCTCCCCCTCCAGTGGGGGAAGGGAAGAAAAGGAAGGCCGCCCCAACCGGGGAGGCCGAAGGGTCCAAGAGGGTGAAGACCCCTCCTCCGGACTACTCCTCCAACGCTGACGACGGCGAAGAGGAGTGGCCGCACAGGGCCAAGCCCCTGGCGAGACCGTAAGTATCCGGATACCAGAGTGATTCATAGTATTCCCCCATTGCACAGCTTTTCCTTACGTCGAACATGATTGTGCAGTCTACCCAAGGCTAGGCTCGACGAGTCGTCGAGTGGCTCCCTGGATTCGTCGGATGTGAATTCGCTTCCGACGGCTTCCTCCCCCACCCTATGGACGGCGCCGAGGTGGCGTCCCAACAGGTTCCAAGCCAGGAGGAGGTGGTCCTGGAGGCGCCGCAAGGCAATCTCCCGGATTCCAGGCGTAAAGGGGATAGAACCCCCAAGGGCTCCAAGTCCGGCCTTGAGCCGGACACCGCGCCGGAACCTTCAACAGTTCCAGACTCCGATAGGCAGCCTCCTTCCAAGAGGAGCAAGCCTACCGAGCCGGTGACCTCCGTCCAATCGGAGGCACCGGAAAATTTGCTGGAGACGCTTAACGGCGCCTCCATCGACGAGGAGCACCGCACTATTATGAGTGCGGTGATCCAGAAGGTTCAGTACGCCAAGAGCGGACTGACTGAAGACTGTGCCAGCCTTCTAACAGGCTTTGAGGTATGTAAAGAATATGTAAAAATATTACCGCATGGACAGTAGCCCCTGATGCTCTATTCGGCGTTCAGAAAGAAAAGCCGAATATAGGATCTAATAACATTCGCAGGAGTCTAACATAATCAAGTCAATATGCGTATGCAGGCTTCGCTGCTGGCCTCCGCCGCACTGACTGCGGAGGTGGATATGCTGAAGCAGAACCTCGAGCGGTCCGAACAAGAGCTCGGCCTAGCCAAGCAGCAGCTCGAGGAGAAGGAAGGTAAGAAATACCTTATTAAAATATGTGAAAGGTGCAATTGCAAAAAGTGACAGGATTAACGCGGCTATTATAGGGGCCACAACTGAGGTGGCGACCCTTAAGCAAGCGCTGTCCAAGGCCGAAAAGAGGGTGGCCACGAAGCACACCGAGCGGGAGAAGCATGAGATGCAGGTTGGCAAGGTGTGGCAAGAGCTCCAGGCTCTCATGAAAAAACATGAGAGTTTGGAGCTTGACTCGAAGACACGAGAGTCTGAGCTCGCGGCGGCCATTAAAGATGCCAAGTCTGCCAAGGCCGAAGCCCAGAAGGCCCTCCAAGAGATTGAGGCAATAAAAAAGATAGCGGCGGGTAAGGCATTCTTTATGCAAAGCAAGCACGTAAAAGTGAATTACTTGTCACTTACCCGAATCCGGAGCTCTCCAGGAGCATTCGCAGACTTGCACCGCAGCGTGTCGGATGCCACCGCCTTCTACCGAGCCGAGGAGGGAAGCTCGACGGAGAAGGTGTTTTGGTCTCAGTATGCTGAGGCCGAACACCCGGTGCCCTTAAGCGACCAGCTGAAATAGCTGGTCGAGCTCCATAAGGTGGCCGAACAGGCCATGAAGGCCTCATAGTCCGGCTGTGGCCTAGAGAGGCCATGCCTGGGAGCTACTTCGGGCTGGTGAGGCGGCTGGTGGAGGCCTGTCCAAGGCTCAAAGTCATCAAGTGCTTCGTATGCATCGAGGGTGCCCGTAGGGCGCTTGCCCGTGCGAAGGTGCACTGGGGCAAGCTGGATGCTGAGAAGCTTGTGAAGGATGGGCCACCGCCGGGCAAGGAGCATCGCAAGCCCGAGATGTATTATGAGGGCGTTATGAAGGGTGCCCGCCTTGTGGCGGATGAATGTTCCATGAATGTAATTTTTCAGTAAACTCGCTCGTTTTGTCATGTGCGCTGAAAAGTTGTTCATGTGCGCTAACCAATGCTTTTTGAATTTAAAATATTACCTTCTGTGCGGCCATTTATCAAATTTGAGAGATGGCGAGTCGTCGGCTTCTGCCCCCATGGCACGAGTGCTGGGGTGTTCGGGATAAACATGAGCGCTCTTTTTCCCATTCTTGGGTCCTTCGAGGGAGGCGCTCAACACAACGAACAAGGCAATCGGACTATAATGCTTGAACACTCTCACTTAGCCATAGAATTCTATAATTTTAAATTTCAGCGAAGCCCCTAGTGTTCGGAAGACCGAGTTCGGGGCGCTATCCACGCCTAGGCCGGACAAAGCCGACTCCTCGCTCTAAGCGGCATAAGTCTTTAGGGACTCGAAAACCTCTCGAACAGCGACCAGCTCTCGCCTCATCATGACGGTCAGTTTTAGCTTTCTCTACTGAGGTGCTTAGCCCAGCTCCACTGGGGCACAATCGCAGTAGTTCTCCTAGTGCTACCTTAGCCGATATAACGAAACGTAAGGTACCAAAACATAGGACCGGGGAAACCCAACTATTGACCCAAGACATGATTTGGAGTCGATGCATATAATGCTATAAGTTCGGGGTGCCGCACTTGTGAAAGTGTTCAGACTTCTCACACCATGTTGTGGGGTACTTAAGCCCCTGGTGTATTGGTCGTACCAAAGTGTACGGGTGCAACATTTCATTAATGAACATATATTCATGAAAAAGAGTAATGCAATAATAGACGGAAGCTATGCATTGTTTATTTAAAAAAGGCTGTGATCAAAGCAGGACGATACAAATAGTGCGATAAGCAAAAGATGGGACTATCAAATATGTCCTTTCCACGGGCGAGCTGCGGAATGTTATGCGAAACAGGTATACTGCTCGTTATAGAGACCACCTTAGAGTTCCGTAGTGCGGCGTAGCTTTTTGCTTTCCTGGTTGTATCGTTTGTGCGGCAATTGTACTGCCGGACAAGCCTTCCAAAGAATGGAGTCCTGAAAATAAGAGAAAATTAAGAAATCGGCAGCCCCTAGTGCGGTTTAAGCCGCGTTTCGGGAGTGCCGTGATGGTGCCCCTCCCCCTGTGCCCATGGTATTTCCAGAGCGTAGTTATGTATGCGCAGCACTGGTTTCGCAAGTTCGTGAGGGCTGGGGTTGGGGACGCATTGTTACGCTTGCTCTGAACGTGCCGGGCGGTCTTAGTGTAGGTTACTATGGGCGCACTTGATGGTGTCCAGACGTTTAATGGCCGGACTAGAGAATTGCCTTGAGAGGCTGCTTTGTACTTCCGCTGCGATAGCCGCCGTATGCTCCTCCGTTCGGAGAGAGCGTTTGGTGTTTCCATTGACCGTGATGACGCCTCGAGGGCCTGGCATCTTGAGCTTGAGGTATGCATAGTGCGGCACCGCATTGAACTTGGCAAATGCGGTTCGCCCGAGCAGTGCATGATAGCCACTGCGGAACGGGACTATGTCGAAGATTAACTCCTTACTTCAGAAATTATCCGGAGATCCGAAGACCACTTCAAGTGTAACTGAGCCTGTACAGTTGGCTTCTACACCTGGTATGACGCCTTTAAAGGTCGTTCTGGTGGGTTTAATCCTCGAGGGATCGATGCCCATTTTCCACACTGTATCCTGATAAAGTAGGTTCAGGCTGCTGCCGCCGTCCATAAGGACTCTAGTGAGGTGAAATCCGTCAATAATTGGGTCTAGAACCAATGCGGCGAATCCGCCATGACGGATGCTAGTGGGGTGGTCCCTTCGATCAAAAGTAATCGGGTAGGAAGACCATGGGTTGAACTTTGGGGCGAGTGGCTCCAGCGTATACGTCCCTTAGCACACGCTTCCGCTCCCTCGTGGGTTGCATATATCATGTTCACCGTCCGCACTTGTGGGGGAAAACCTTTCTGTCCACTGTTGTTCGGCGGCCGGGGCTCCTCCTCGGCATCGCTATGCAGCCCCTTGTCTCTGCTTTCGGCATTTAACTTGCCTGCCTGCTTGAACACCCAACACTCCCTGTTGGTGTGATTGGCTGGTTTTTCGGGGGTGCCATGTATCTGGCATGAGCGGTCGAGTATTCGGTCCAAACTGGATGGGCCCGGAGTATTTCTTTTAAATGGCTTTTTCCGCTGACCGGGTTTAGAGCCTCTGAATCCGGCATTAACTGTCGTATCCTCAGCGTTGTCGCCGTTAATGCGGCGCTTTTGCTTATTGCGACGTGACCTGCCACTGCTGTCCTTGGTATCCGAATTACCAGGGCTCTTGGTCATGTTACTGCTGCGAGCTAGCTAGCTGTCTTCTCCCGCGCAAAAGCGGGTCATAAGTGTCGTGAGGGCTGCCATAGATTTCGGCTTTTCCTGTCCTAGGTGCCGTGCAAGCCACTCGTCACGGATGTTATACTTGAAGGCTGCTAGGGCCTCTGCGTCCGGACAGTTGACAATTTGATTTTTCTTGGTTAGGAACCGTGTCCAGAAATGTCTGGCCGATTCCTCTGGCTACTGAATTATGTGGCTTAGGTCATCGGTGTCTGGTGGTCGCACATAAGTGCCGTGGAAATTGTCGAGGAATGCGGCTTCCAGGTCCTCCCAAAAAACAATTGATTCTGCTGGCAAGCTGTTAAGCCTATGCCGAGCTGGTCCTTTAAGCTTGAGTGGGAGGTATTTGATGGCGTGTAGGTCATCACCGCGGGCCACGTGGATATGAAGGAGATAGTCCTCGATCCATACCGCAGGATCTGTTGTGCCATCGTATGATTCGATGTTCACTGGTTTGAAACCCTCGGGGATTTGATGATCCATTACTTCATCTGTGAAGCATAGTGGGTGTGCGGCGCCTCTGTATTGGGCTTTATCATGACGCAGCTCAAACGAGCTTTGTCTACTGTGTTCGGCCCGGCTGGATTTACTGTATCCGGCATGACGAGTACCGTCTCGTGCCGTGGGGCGCCCACGTGATCCGTAGATCAATCTTGTTTGCCTTGCATTGTCCTCCAATATGTCTCGCAGGTCTGGCGCATTTTCCCATGCCTTGGTATTTTTTGAGCGGCACTGGGGTGCGGCTTGAGTGGAGAGCTGAGAGGCCTCTCTGTCGCGGCCACGGGGTGGCCGGTCGGCCGCATCATGCACTGGTGATGTAGGTTTAGGTGCTTCCTCCTCTAATTGGGGTAGCAACCTGCGCTTTGGGTAGCTCTTGGAGGGGCGTTCGAGTTCATACTCTTCGGCCGCAAGGACTTCAGTTCATCTGTTGGCTAGCAAATCTTGATCAGCTCTAAGTTGTTGCTGTTTTTTCTTGAGGCTGCTTGCCGTGGCCATAAGCCTGCGTTTGAAACGCTCTTGTTCGACGGGATCCTATGGCATGACAAATTCGTCGTCGTTGAGGCTTGCCTCGTCTTCGGAGGGAGGCATATAATTATCGTCCTCGACCTCTCTGTCTGCCGCTCTCTCATGAGGGCTGGCTTCTCTATCCTCATGTGCTGAATCTTGCTGGAGGTGGTTGTCTTCGGCACTGTCCGGGGTGTTATTATCTCCCGTGCTGGAATCACCGTTTTTGTTTTGGCGGGATTTAGAGAGGCGCCGCTGACGCTGGCACTTAGGCTGCTTCTTGGAGGGGTCATCCTCCGCTGTTCCATCGCCATTGCCTTCTTTTGGGGTGTCCACCATGTATATATCATACGACGAGGTGGCTTTCCAGTGCCCTATAGGCGCTGGTTCTTGATCGTCTCCTGCATCGGCGTCCATACCGTCGATGTCTTCGGAGTCAAAGTCGAGCATGTCGGTTAAATCATCGACAGTGGCTACAAAGTGGGTGGTGGGTGGGCTTTGAATTTCTTCATCATCTGCATCCCAACCTTGCTGACCATAGTCCGGCCAGGGCTCTCCTGACAAAGAGAGAGACTTTAGTAAATTCAGAATATCGCTGAAGGGCGAGTGCTAAAAGATGTCCGCGGCGGTGAACTCCATGATCGGCGCCCAATCGGGTTCGATCGGTCGGGGCGCGGAGGGCTCGGAGTCTGGAGAGGAGTCCGGCTCCTTGGAGTCACGGGCTTCGCAGAGAATAGGGTTGGTGTTCAGCTCGATCGCCGTAGAGATTGCAGCCCCCGAGGCGGTGTCTAACCACCCATCCTCGATTGGTGTGATCGGCTCCGAGCTAGGGGTCGGAGCGGACACAGGTGCGGCTTCCAGGGCACTGTTCGGCGGCAGAGCTAAATCATGCCCATCGTGACAGTGCGGCGCGCTCGGTTGTGGCTCAAATCCGTCGAAGATCAAGTCTCTGCGGATGTCGGTCGTGTAGTTCAAACTTCCAAATCTGACCTGATGGCCAGGGGCATAGCTTTTGATCTGCTCCAGATGACCAAGCGAATTGGCCCGTAGTGCAAACCCGCCGAATACGAAGATCTGTCCGGGGAGAAACGTCTCACCCTAGATCACATCGCTGTTGATAATCGGAGAAGCCATCGGGCCTAAAAGTGACGACACAGAGGAACTCTCAATGAAAGCACCAATGTCGGTGTCAAAACCGGCGGATCTCGGGTAGGGGGTCCCGAACTGTGCGTCTAGGCCGGATGGTAACAGGAGGCAGGGGACATGATGTTTTACCCAGGTTCGGGCCCTCTTGATGGAGGTAAAACCCTACGTCCTGCTTGATTAATATTGATGATATGGGTAGTACAAGAGTAGATCTACCACGAGATCAGAGAGGCTAAACCCTAGAAGCTAGCCTATGGTATGATTGTTGTTCGTCCTATGGACTAAAACCCTCCGGTTTATATAGACACCGGAGAGGGCTAGGGTTACACAGAGTCGGTTACAATGGTAGGAGATCTACATATCCATATCGCCAAGCTTGCCTTCCATGCCAAGGAAAGTCCCTTCCGGACACAGGACGAAGTCTTCAATCTTGTGTCTTCATAGTCCAGGAGTCTGGCCGAAGGTATAGTCCGGCTATCCGGACACCCCCTAATCCAGGACTCCCTCAATCGCCAATGCAACTTTGGTGTTGCACAGATGCGTCTCTCACTATACTCGTACCTCCACAACCGTGCTTGTACTAACTATAATTCCATGCCTCCGTTTTGCTCAATCCATGTGCCTCACATAAAACCAACAGTAACTCTACGTCCTACACACACATGTGCCTCTCGCATGAAACCCATAGTATCTCGCCCGTACAACTTTGGCGCTGCACACACGTAGCTCTCAGTATACCCGTGCCTCCTCACGACCATGCCTGCACTGACTTCAATTCCGTGCCTTCATTTACTTAATCCACGTGCCTCACATAAAAGAGATACACACCCGTGCCTCAGAGTAAACAACACACGTGCCTCTACTATATTCAAAACTATGACCCCAATTAAATAACATACGTCCAAAAGAACATCTTTAAAAGAGATGCACATGAAGGAAATATGCCCTAGAGGCAATAATAAAGTTATTATTTATTTCCTTATATCATGATAATTGTTTATTATTCATGCTAGAATTGTATTAACCGGAAACATAATACATGTGTGAATACATAGACAAACAGAGTGTCACTAGTATGCCTCTACTAGACTAGCTTGTTAATCAAAGATGGTTATGTTTCCTAACCATGGACAAAGAGTTGTCATTTGATTAACAGGATCACATCATTAGTTGAATGATCTGATTGACATGACCCATTCCATTAGCTTAGCACCCGATCGTTTAGTATGTTGCTATTGCTTTCTTCATGACTTATACATGTTCCTATGACTATGAGATTATGAAACTCCCGTTTGCCAGAGGAACACTTTGTGTGCTACCAAACGTCACAACGTAACTGGGTGATTATAAAGGAGCGCTACAGGTGTCTCCAAAGGTACATGTTGGGTTGGCGTATTTCGAGATTAGGATTTGTCACTCCGATTGTCGGAGAGGTATCTCTGGGCCCTCTCGGTAATGCACATCACTTAAGCCTTGCAAGCATTGCAACTAATGAGTTAGTTGCGGGATGATGTATTACAGAACGAGTAAAGAGACTTGCTGGTAACGAGATTGAACTAGGTATGGGATACCGACGATCGAATCTCGGGCAAGTAACATACCGATGACAAAGGGAACAACGTATGTTATTATGCGGTCTGACCGATAAAAGATCTTCGTAGAATATGTAGGAGCCAATATGAGCATCTAGGTTCCGCTATTGGTTATTGACCGGAGACGTGTCTCGGTCATGTGTACATTGTTCTCGAACCCGTAGGGTCCGCACGCTTAAGGTTACGATGACAGTTATATTATGAGTTTATACATTTTGATGTACCGAAGGTTGTTTGGAGTCCCGGATGTGATCACAGACATGACGAGGAGTCTCGAAATGGTCGAGACATAAAGATTGATATATTGGAAGCCTATGTTTGGATATCGGAAGTGTTCCGGGTGAAATCGGGATTTTACCGGAGTACCGGGAGGTTACCGGAACCCCCCGGGAGCTATATGGGCCTAAGTGGGCCTTAGTGGAAAAGAGAAGGGGCAGACCTAGATGGGCCGCGCGCCCCTCCCCTCCCTTGGTCCGAATAGGACAAGGAGAGGGGGCCGGCCCCCCTCTCTCTTTCCCCCCCTCCGTGAATCCTATTCCAACTAGGATTGGGGGGGGATCCTACTCCCAGAGGAAGTAGGACTCCTCCTGGCGCGCCTCTCCTAGGCCGGCCGCACCCCCCCCCCTTGAGCCTTTATATACGGAGGCAGGGGCACCCCAGAGAAAAACACAAGTTGATCCACGTGATCATATTCTTAGCCGTGTGCGGTGCCCCCTTCCACCATAGTCCTTGATAATATTGTAGCGGTGCTTAGGCGAAGCCCTGCTGCAGTAGTACATCAAGATCATCACCACGCCGTCGTGCTGACGGAACTCTTCCACGACACTTTGCTGGATCGGAGTCCGGGGATCGTCATCGAGCTGAACGTGTGCTAGAACTCGGAGGTGCCGTAGTTTCGGTGCTTGATCGGTCGGGCCGTGAAGACGTACGACTACATCAACCAAACGCTTCCGTTGTCGATCTACAAGGGTACGTAGATCATACTCTCCCCTCTCGTTGCTATGCATCACCATGATCTTGCGTGAGCGTAGGATTTTTTTTGAAATTACTACGAAACCCAACAGTGGCATCCGAGCCTAGGTTTTATATGTTGATGTTATATGCACGAGTAGAACACAAGTGAGTTGTGGGCGATATAAGTCATACTGCTTACCAGCATGTCATACTTTGGTTCGGCGGTATTGTTGGACGAAGCGGCCCGGACCGACATTACGCATACGCTTACGCGAGACCGGTTCTCCCGACGTGCTTTGCACATAGGTGGCTTGCGGGTGACAGTTTCTCCAACTTTAGTTGAACTGAGTGTGGCTACGCCCGGTCCTTGCGAAGGTTAAAACAGCACCAACTTGACAAACTATCGTTGTGGTTTTGATGCGTAGGTAAGAACGGTTCTTGCTAAGCCCGTAGCAGCCACATAAAACTTGCAACAACAAAGTAGAGGACGTCTAACTTGTGTTTGCAGGGCATGTTGTGATGTGATATGGTCAAGACGTGATGAGATATAAGTTGTTGTATGAGATGATCATGTTTTGTTGAAGTTATCGGCAACTGGCAAAATCCTTATGGTTGTCTCTCTATTGCATAAGATGCAAGCGCCCAATAACTGCTTTACTTTATCGCTATGCGATAGCAATAGTTGCAAGAGCAATTGTTGGCGAGACGACCACGTGACGACACATTGATATAGATCAAGATGATGGAGATCATGGTGTCATGCCGGTGACGATAGAGATCATAACATTACTTTGGAGATGGAAATCAAAGGCGCAAGATGATGATGGCCATATCATGTCACATATTTTGATTGCATATGATGTTTATCTTTTATACATCTTATTTTGCTTAGTTTGACGGTAGCATTTTAAGATGATCTCTCACTAATTATCAAGAAGTGTTCTCCCTGAGTATGCACCGTTGCGAAAGTTCTTCGTGCTGAGACACCACGTGATGATCGGGTGTGATAGGATCTACGTTCAAATACAACGGGTGCAAAACAGTTGCACACGTGGAATACTCAGGTTATACTTGACGAGCCAAGCATATACAGATATGGCCTCGGAACGCGGAGACCGAAAGGTCGAGCGTGAATCATATAGTAGATATGATCAACATAGTGATGTTCACCAATGAAACTACTCCATCTCACGTGATGATCGGACATGGTTTAGTTGATTTGGATCACGTGATCACTTAGAGGATTAGAGGGATGTCTATCTAAGTGGGAGTTCTTAAGTAATATGATTAATTGAACTTAAATTTATCATGAACTTAGTCCTGGTAGTATTTTGCAAATTATGTTGTAGATCAATAGCTCGCATTGTTGCTTCCCTGTGTTTATTTTGATATGTTCCTAGAGAAAATTGTGTTGAAAGATGTTAGTAGCAATGATGCGGATTGGATCCGTGATCTGAGGTTTATCCTCATTGCTGCACAGAAGAATTATGTCCTTGATGCACCGCTAGGTGACGGACCTATTGCAGGAGCAGATGCAGACGTTATGAACGTTTGGCTAGCTCAATATGATGACTACTTGATAGTTTAGTGCACCATGCTTAATGGCTTAGAATCGGGACTTCAAAGACGTTTTGAACGTCATGGAACATATGAGATGTTCCAGGAGTTGAAGTTAATATTTCAAGCAAATACCCGAGTTGAGAGATATGAAGTCTCCAACAAGTTCTATAGCTAAAAGATGGAGGAGAATCGCTCAACTAGTGAGCATGTGCCCAGATTGTCTGAGTACTACAATCGCTTGAATCAAGTGGGAGTTAATCTTCCAGATAAGATAGTGATTGACAGAATTCTCTAGTCACCATCACCAAGTTAGTAGAACTTCGTGATGAACTATGATATGCAAGGGATAACGGAAACGATTCCCAAGCTCTTCGTAATGCGGAAATTGATAAAGGTAGAAATCGAAAAAAACATCAAGTGTTGATGGTAGACAAGACCACTAGTTTCAAGAAAAGGGCAGAGGGAAGAAGGGGAACTTCAAGAAGAACAGCAAGCAAGTTGCTGCTCAAGTGAAGAAGCCCAAGTCTGATCCTAAGCCTGAGACTAAGTGCTTCTACTGCAAAGGGACTGGTCACTGGAAGCGGAACTACCCCAAGTGATTGGCAGATAAGAAGGATGGCAAAGTGAACATAAGTATATTTGATATACATGTTATTGATGTGTACTTTACTAGTGTTTATAGCAACCCCTCAGTATTTGATACTAGTTCAGTTGCTAAGATTAGTAACTCGAAACGGGAGTTGCAGAATAAAAGACTAGTTGAGGGTGAAGTGACGATGTGTGTTGGAAGTGGTTCCAAGATTGATATGATCATCATCGCACACTCCCTATACTTTCGGGATTAGTGTTGAACCTGAATAAGTGTTATTTGGTGTTTGCGTTGAGCATGAATATGATTTGATCATGTTTATTGTAATACGGTTATTCATTTAAGTAAGAGAATAAATTGTTGTTCTGTTTACATGAATAAAACCTTATATGGTTACACACCCAATGAAAATAGTTCGTTGGATCTCGATCGTAGTGATACACATAATCATAATATTGAAACCAAAAGATGCAAAGTTAATAATGATAGTGCAACTTATTTGTGGCACTGCCGTTTAGGTCATATTGGTGTAAAGCGCATGAAGAAACTCCATGCTGATGGGATTTTGGAATCACTTGATTATGAATCACTTGATGATTGCGAACCATGCCTCATGGGCAAGATGACTAAGACTCCGTTCTCCGGAGCGAGCAACTGACTTATTGGAAATAATACATACTGATGTATGCGGTCCGATGAGTGTTAAGGCTCACGGCAAGTATCGTTATTTTCTGAACTTCACAGATGATTTGAGCAGATATGGGTATATCTACTTGATGAAACATAAGTCTGAAACATTTGAAAAGTTCAAAGAATTTCAGAGTGAAGTGGAAAATCATCGTGACAAGAAAATAAAGTTTCTACGATCTGATCGCGGAGACAAATATTTGAGTTACGAGTTTGGTCTTCAATTAAAACAATGTGGAATAGTTTCACAAACTCATGCCACATGGAACACCACAGCATAATGGTGTGTCCGAACGTCATAACCGTACTTTATTGGATATAGTGCAATCTATGATGTCTCTTACCGATCTACCACTATCGTTTTGGGGGTTATGCATTAGAGACAGCTGCATTCACGTTAAATAGGGCACCATCTAAATCCGTTGAGACGACACCGTGTGAACTATGGTTTGGCAAGAAACCTAAGCTGTCGTTTCTTAAAGTTTGGAGTTGCGATGCTTATGTGAAAAAGTTTCATCTCGATAAGCTCAAACTCAAATCGGAGAAATATGTCTTCATAGGATACCCAAAGGAGACAGTTGGGTACACCTTCTATCACAGATCCGAAGGCAAGACATTCGTTGCTAAGAATGGATCCTTTCTAGAGAAGGAGTTTCTCTCGAAAGAAGTGAGTGGGAGGAAAGTAGAAAACTTGATAAGGTAATTGTACCTTCTCCCTTATTGGAAAATAATTCATCACAGAAATCTGTTCCTGTGACTACTACACCAATTAGTGAGGAAGCTAATGATGATGATCATGTAACTTCAGATCAAGTTACTACCGAATCTCGTAGGTAAACCAGAGTAAGATCCGCACCAGAGTGGTACGGTAATCCTATTCTGGAGGTCATGTTACTTGACCATGACGAACCTACGAACTATGAGGAAGCGATGATGAGCCCAGATTCCGATAAATGGCTTGAGGCCATGAAATCTGAGATAGGATCCATGTATGAGAACAAAGTGTGGACTTTGGTGGACTTGCCCGAGGATCGGCAAGCCATTGATAATAAATGGATCTTCAAGAGGAAGACGGACACGGATAGTAGTGTTACTATCTACAAAGCTAGAATTGTCGCAAAAAGGTTTTCGACAAGTTCAAGGTGTTGACTACGATGAGAGTTTCTCACTCGTATCTATGCTTAAGTCTGTCCGAATCATGTTAGCAATTGCCGCATTTTATGAAATCTGGCAAATGGATAAACAAAACTGCATTCCTTAATGGATTTATTAAAGAAGAGTTGTATGTGATGCAACAAGATGGTTTTGTCAATCCTAAAGGTGCTAACAAAATATGCAAGCTCCAGCGATCCATTTATGGACTGGTGCAAGCATCTCGGAGTTGGAATATACGCTTTGATAAGTTGATCAAAGCATATAGTTTTATACAGACTTGCGGTGAAGCCTGTATTTACAAGAAAGTGAGTGGGAGCACTACAACATTTCTGATAAGTATATGTGAATGACATATTGTTGATCGGAAATAATGTAGAATTATTCTGCAAAGCATAAAGGAGTGTTTGAAAGGAGTTTTTCAAAGAAAGACCTCGGTGAAGCTGCTTACATATTGAGTATCAAGATCTATAGAGATAGATCAATACGCTTGATAAGTTTTTTCAATGAATACATACCTTGACAAGATTTTGAAGTAGTTCAAAATGGAACAATCAAAGAAAAAGTTTCTTGCCTGTGTTACAAGGTGTGAAGTTGAGTAAGACTCAAAGCCCGACCACGGCAGAAGATAGAAAGAGAATGAAAGTCATTCCCTATGCCTCAGTCATAGGTTCTATAAAGTATGCCATGCTGTGTACCAGATCTATTGTATACCATACACTGTGTTAAGAGAGGGAGTACAATAGTGATCTAGGAGTAGATCAATGGACAGCGGTCAAAATTATCCTTACTGGAATAAGGATATGTTTCTCGATTACGGAGGTGACAAAAGGTTCATCGTAAAGGGTTACGTCGATGCAAGTTTTGACACTGATCCAGATGATTCTAAGTTTCAATCTGTATACATATTGAAAGTGGGAGCAATTAGCTAGAGTAACTCCATGCAGAGCATTGTTGACATAGAAATTTGCAAAATACATGCGGATCTGAATGCGACAGACCCGTTGACTAAACTTCTCTCACAAGCAAAACATGATCACTTTTTGGGTCTTAATCACATAGCGATGTGAACTAGATTATTGAATCTAGTAAACCCTTTGGGTGTTAGTCACATGGAGATGTGAACCAATCACATAAAGATGTGAACTATTGATGTTAAATCACATGGCGATGTGATCTAGATTATTGACTCTAGTGCAAGTGGGAGACTGAAGGAAATATGCCCTAGAGGCAATAATAAAGTTATTATTTATTTCCTTATATCATGATAATTGTTTATTATTCATGCTAGAATTGTATTAACCGGAAACATAATACATGTGTGAATACATAGACAAACAGAGTGTCACTAGTATGCCTCTACTAGACTAGCTTGTTAATCAAAGATGGTTATGTTTCCTAACCATGGACAAAGAGTTGTCATTTGATTAACAGGATCACATCATTAGTTGAATGATCTGATTGACATGACCCATTCCATTAGCTTAGCACCCGATCGTTTAGTATGTTGCTATTGCTTTCTTCATGACTTATACATGTTCCTATGACTATGAGATTATGCAACTCCCGTTTGCCAGAGGAACACTTTGTGTGCTACCAAACGTCACAACGTAACTGGGTGATTATAAAGGAGCTCTACAGGTGTCTCCAAAGGTACATGTTGGGTTGGCGTATTTCGAGATTAGGATTTGTCACTCCGATTGTCGGAGAGGTATCTCTGGGCCCTCTCGGTAATGCACATCACTTAAGCCTTGCAAGCATTGCAACTAATGAGTTAGTTGCGGGATGATGTATTACAGAACGAGTAAAGAGACTTGCCGGTAACGAGATTGAACTAGGTATGGGATACCGACGATCGAATCTCGGGCAAGTAACATACCGATGACAAAGGGAACAACGTATGTTGTTATGCGGTCTGACCGATAAAAGATCTTCGTAGAATATGTAGGAGCCAATATGAGCATCCAGGTTCCGCTATTGGTTATTGACCGGAGACGTGTCTCGGTCATGTCTACATTGTTCTCGAACCCGTAGGGTCCGCACGCTTAAGGTTACGATGACAGTTATATTATGAGTTTATACATTTTGATGTACCGAAGGTTGTTCGGAGTCCCGGATGTGATCACGGACATGACGAGGAGTCTCGAAATGGTCGAGACATAAAGATTGATATATTGGAAGCCTATGTTTGGATATCGGAAGTGTTCCGGGTGAAATCGGGATTTTACCGGAGTACCGGGAGGTTACCGGAACCCCCCGGGAGCTATATGGGCCTAAGTGGGCCTTAGTGGAAAAGAGAAGGGGCAGCCCTAGATGGGCCGCGCGCCCCTTCCCTCCCTTGGTCCGAATAGGACAAGGAGAGGGGGCCGGCCCCCCTCTCTCTTTTCCCCCCTCCGCGAATCCTATTCCAACTAGGATTGGGGGGGGGGGGGGAATCCTACTCCCAGAGGGAGTAGGACTCCTCCTGGCGCGCCTCTCCTAGGCCGACCGCACCCCCCCCCCTTGAGCCTTTATATACGGAGGCAGGGGCACCCCAGAGAAACACAAGTTGATCCACGTGATCATATTCTTAGCCGTGTGCGGTGCCCCCTTCCACCATAGTCCTCGATAATATTGTAGCGGTGCTTAGGCGAAGCCCTGCTGCAGTAGTACATCAAGATCGTCACCACGCCGTCGTGCTGACGGAACTCTTCCCCGACACTTTGCTGGACCGGAGTCCGGGGATCGTCATCAAGCTGAACGTGTGCTAGAACTCGGAGGTGCCGTAGTTTCGGTGCTTGATCGGTCGGGCCGTGAAGACGTACGACTACATCAACCAAACGCTTCCGTTGTCGATCTACAAGGGTACGTAGATCATACTCTCCCCTCTCGTTGCTATGCATCACCATGATCTTGCGTGAGCGTAGGAATTTTTTTGAAATTACTACGAAACCCAACAGCACAGCCATACCTCTTCTACAAACATACAACAGCAATGAACACTTAGGTTCTTAGGTTCATATCATTTCATATATCAAGACAACATTAACCCGTAGCATAGATTTTTAAACAAAATCCATTTATGTTCAAAGGCTATAATTAACATCATTGCGGCAGAAGATTGAAGATAACAACAAGCCTCCCATCACGCTCTTTGAAAGTTATCAGTACCAAGCTGTTTACTTCAATAGACGATGCCTGGAGAAAATCACTGAAACCTTCCTGTTTGAACACCATTCTACTACCCAAGCCAATGAAGTAGGAGCAAGGAATGCTCACATATACATCATCATCACCAGATTCCAAAGTAACTTCAAGGGTTAAAACGTCAGTCCTAGGAAAAGTCACAAACTCCTTCAAACTCCTCACAACAATACCAGGAATAACCTGACAAAAACATCAAGTTATCAGAAAATAGAACAAAAATTTTAAACTATAAATAGAAGAGATAATAAAAATAAATAAATAAACAAAAACAAAGAAAAAACAGTGGAACAAAATCTGACCATATGATAACCATTAACATTCATGGAATTAATCCTGTGAACAAAAGGACAACACGACATGTAGACATCATCAAAGAGTTGACACCTCATGAAATACATCTGCTGATAATTAAGAAAAACACCACGGGTGTAATAACAACTCCCAACAAGTTCCATCTCAGAGTCGCTCAAACCATCAAGAGCTACAAAATATAATTACACAGGCTCAAGGGAAAAGAAAAATTATCATGTGCAATAAAACAAGCTAAAAACTTCCTTAAAAATAAACCTTACCAACACAAGGTAAAGGAGACAACGCATCTCCACGACCAACACGATAAAAATCAATACCAATCCATGTTCCATAGTGTTCAAGCATAATGGTCATTATATCATGAGGACGAACACCATAATCACTGACCAATCGTTCCCAGGAAGGACCATGGAATTTACTCCTCAACCGACCATGACTAAACAAAACACCATACAAATTACCCTCATTGCACTGAAAAGCAAGATCAGTATCTTCGTCACCCCTCCTTATGGCTAAAGCCCTGCACTCCTCGATGTAATGAGCAAAATGAGCTCTAACACTGCACGGAACATACTGCAGAACAAATCAAAATAAGGATCATAATCAAAACCTAGACAGCATGAGCAGCACCAAAAGAAATAAACGTGTGTGCCAAAAATTGAACAATTATAAAATGGTATTCTTACAACACGCCTCCAACAACGCCGATCAAGGACCACACTGAACCCATCTACAGAAGAATCAACAGAAGAACACGGGCCACCAGGCATACGGCAAAAAGGACAAGCCATAACTGCAAGGAACACAATGATTATCAAGAACTAATCACACAAAACCCAGTTGAAACTTGACATCTGATAGTGTTGGTAGTCCCCACCCGTAACTACCCCATAAATCTCCATATCCCGGAAATATAATGGGAACAAAAAGAGAAACGTTAAAGGGAAACAGGGAACCCACGAAGGCAACCGGTAGGGAACGGCGATCACGCGAACAGGGAAGCGCGGTCGACGCTAAAGAAGGACCGCCGTAAAACCAGGCAACAAGCGCGACGGCCGGGACAGGGGCCGCCGTAACCACGCGACAAGAGCGGCGGCCGCGACGGACAAAGACGACGGCAAAGAAAGAATAGTGCTCCACGACGGTTCACCCACACCAGAGAGAAAACAGATCAAAAGGTTTTACAAAACATTAAAAGTATAAGGACTAAAGTGAAAAAAGGAAAAACCAGAAAGGGAAACCAGAAACCGAAAAACACGGGAGACGCCGTACGCGCGACAAGTGTCGCGCGCGGAGTGCCTCGGAAAAGTCTCCCGACCGCTCCGCGCGTGACACTTGGCGCGTGCGGAGCGCTCCCCAACTAATCGTTGCGAGGAGCGCTCCTCAATTAGTGATTTCGCTATTCGCTCGATCACATTTGAAAAAAAGGAAGTCGTTGCCACAAAACGGAAAATATCATGAATTCAAAAAAGTTTCATGAAGTTGAAACAGTTCAGCAATTTTTAAAAAGTTCATCAAATATTTCAAAATTTCATCGAACTTGAAAATACTTCATTCAATAAAAAAATAATTAACGTAAAAAATCAAAAAATTTGAAAACTTTATTGTTTTTTTATAAAAGTCCATCGAATTTGAAAAAAAGCAAATCGAATTTTGAAGAAGTTCATCAAAATTGAAAATATTTTATCTAAATCAAAATGGTTCATAGATCTTGGAACCAAGTGCATCAAATTTTTAAAAAGTGTATGAAATTGAAAAACAGTTCATCTAAGTTTAAAAAGGTTCATGAATTTTTTATAAAACCCTGCTTTTAAGAAAACAGAAAAATTTAAAGAAAAAGAAAAGAAAAAGGTAAATAACAAACCAAACTGTAGAACGAAACGAAAGTAAAGAACTAAGTAAGCTTACACAAGAGGGTTAGATGGCCTGGTAGTTGCAGTCCTTCGTTTGGAGGGATGAGGTTGCAGGTAAGATCCCGTCGTTGCACCTTTTTTCTGAAAAATATTAACAGGTAAAAGAAGAAGGAGAATGGGCCGGCCGAGATCAGAGCAGTAGTGTGCGCCCGTTTGCGAATGTGGAAGAAACTGGCACCTGAAGCACTGAATAGGATATACCGCCGAGGTACTCTCACATAGAGCACTACATAGCCGCGGCCGGAAAGATAAAAGCAGCTATGTATCGGTTGACGTGAGACCAAAGCAGGTCTCGCTCAAGGTGCTCTCCGCGTAGCATTATTGGGCCGCCACAAGTAGCTTACTGCAGGTTATTTCATTTTATTGTTCGTATTATCAAAACAAATAATCAAATATTTATAATCCAAAAATATTATTCTAAAGATAAAAAAATAAAATTAAAATATTAACACAGTGTAATTAATATGTTAGTGTTCCTTTAAAAAAGTGGATAGAATTCAATAGTTTTATATATTTAAAATGTTTAACTATTTTTAAAATGTACATGAAATTTGTCAAAAAAAATTATACAAGGTAAATAAAAATGTTCCTATAATTCACCGAAAGGTATGGTACATATAAAAATGTTTTATCCAATGCTTATAAAATATTTTCTATTTTTAAAGAAAATGTGTCAATATGTATCTGAAAAATATTTAACACACATTCAAAAAAGTATTTTAAAACATGTATTTGGAAAAATGGTAAACATGTATTTGAAAAATGTCAAAATTGTACAAAAATATTTAAAATGTATATGAAAAAAATACAATGTGCATGAGAAAAAATAGACATCAAAAAAATATGTTTGAATGTTTCCTAATCATGTATTGAAAAATGTTAAATGTGTATGAAAAATGTCCTGATGTATACAAAAAATATAAGATGTGTATGAAAAAGTAGACATGTGTTGAAAAATAAAGAACAACACATCACTTTTTTTAGAAAAAAGTTAATAGGAAAAACAAGAAGGAGAATGTTGCGGATGTCGAAGAAACTGGCGCCTGAAGCATTGAATAGGATATGCCGCCAAGGTATTCTCACATATGTAGCCGCGCCCGGAAAGATAAAAGCAGCTATGTATCGCTTGATGCGAGGCGAAAGAAGGTCTCGCTCAAGGCGCTTTCCCGTTGCTATTATTTGGTCGGCACAAGTAGCTCCGTGCAAGTTAGTTTATTTTTTTGTTCATATTTCCAAAATAAATGCTGAAATATGTATATTGCAAAAAATATTTTTCTAAACATAAAAAATCGTCAAATTTGAAATATAAACACCATGTTATTAATTTGTTAGTCATTTTAAAAATATTGATAGCACCATAGCAGAATTTTTTTACGTGTTTTAAAAGTTTATGTTATTTTTTTTTCAGAAAATGTTTATACAAGGTAAATTAAATGTTATTGTAATTCATAGAAATGTATGGTACATTTGAAAAAAATGTTATATGCAATGTACAAAATTGCGCACACCACTTATAAAATATTTCCTGTTATATTAAAAAATATTTAACACACATTGAAAAAAGTATCCAAAAATGTATTTGGAAAAATAGTAAACATGTTTTTTTTAAATTGTACAAAAGTTACTTAAATTTTATATTAAAAACTTTTATTGTGTATGAGAAAAGCTAGAGATTAAACATGCATTAAAGTTTTGAATCATGTATTCAAAAATTGTTAAATGTGGTATTAAAAATGTCCTGATGTATATAAAAATATACGATGTGTATGAAAAAATAGGCACATGTAGAAAAAAGTTAAAAAGAAAGTAAGGAGAAAATCAAAGAAACAAAGGGAAAAAAAGAAAATGTAAAACAGAAGAAAACTAAAGGATAGCGAAAGAAAACCGATGAAAATAGAGATAACAGTTTTGAAAATACACAGAGTAAACAAGAAATAAAAACTCAAGCTAAATGCGCTATATTTCTGGGACGACCCATTCCCTTGCGTCTAGAGGCTAGACCGAGCTACATCTGGCATTTCCTAAATGGCACTTGAGGCACCCGTTCCTTCACTATTTGCAAAGGGGGCCACCCCCTCCCCTCCCGATGGGCCGACCCATTCTCCCTTCTTTTTAAATGAAAAAAAATTGCGCAAGGTAGTAGTGTGATTTGAACCAGCGATATCTGGTTCTATTAATTTCCTTATTTTCTTCTTCCTTTTTCCTTTTTCTTGGATTGGTTTTCTTTATATTTTTCTTTTGCTAAATTCGTTAACTTTCTTTAAAAGCTACGACATTTTTTTTTAAAAAATGATGAAATTTTTAAGAATTTCGATGAACTTGTTTTTTCCAAAATAGATTATTTTTTTCAAAATCGATGAGCTTTATTTAAAATTGATGAATTTTTCAAATTTGAGAACTGCTTTTTCAATTTTGGTTAACATTTCTAAAAAAATCGACAACTTTTTTCCAAAACTGATGAACTTTTCAACTTTGATGTTTTTTTTGATTTTTTAGTTCTTGTTAATTGTTTTCAAATACGATGAAAAAATTTCAATTTCATGATTTTTTCAAATTCGTGAACTTTTTCTGCAAATCTATGAACTTTTGTGAAAGTTCAATGGTCAACGGTCGCCCAGTTAACATAACCATTCAACTTTTTTTGAGGGGTACAAAATGATTTAACTAAGCGAAGGAGACCCGTGCAGCTTGAGCATGCGGTTCGAACGAATTTGGAGCACCTGGTCAGAAAAAGCCCTAGTGCAAAACGAAGGGCCTGGTATGGGAGGTTGCATTTCGTGGGTTCTGGGCTGAAATGGCGCAACATAGCTGTACTTCAATTTCAGGTTCTTTCAGGTTATTTTGAGGTCCTTTTGTATTGTTTTATTTTTTAGATTTTTTAATATTCATTCTTCCATTTGAAATTTCAAAAACATTTTTTGGGTTCACTATACTTTTTTTGAGAGCGTGCATATTTTTTAATTTTGCGGATTTATTTTCAAATTCGTTTTTTTTCTGTTTTGCGATTTTTCCCTTCCGTTTTGTTTATGAATTCGTGAACATTTTTGGAACATAATTCTAAAAGTATTACAAATATTTTTCAATTTTACAGATTTTTGAATTTGCAAACGTTTTTGCCCTTTTCACAACTATTTTCTTAATTCATGAACATTTTTGAATCTGTAATCTTTTCTAATTTAACTTATATATTTTGATTCATGAACCTTTTCGGTTCACAAACCATTTGTTGAATTCGTGACTTCTCAATTCATGAACATTTTTCAAATTCAGGAATATTTTATTAACTCATTGTTTTTAAAAATTTGTCAACACTTTTTTTGAACGTCAATACTTTTTGAATCACCAATCATTTTTCAATTTACCAACATATTTTGAGTTCACACATTTTTTTCAAATTAGATTTTTCTTAATTCATGATTTTTTTTTGAAATCATGATTTCTTTTTGAATTACAAACTTTTTGTACCTTTTCATAAATTTTCTAAAATAATTTATTTTTTTACTTTTTCTTGAAATAAGAAATACAAAAAAGACGAGGAGCATCAGACTGTGACCTGTCTGTGGTGCCAATCCCTGTTCAGCGGTTAAGGCATTGTTCCCTTTTGTTAAGTGACACATCGCTCACAGGCTTCCCATACCGGGCCGGCCCATATAAGCCTCTTGCAAGCATAGATTTTCGCAAGCTACTAGATATGCACCCCTGACAAAACTAGATACAGTTCAGTTTTTATGTCTTTTTTTCGTTTCATTTATTGGGAATATGTTTCAAATTCATGAACTTTTCTAAATTTGTGAACACCTTTTTGATTCCATGTTTTTCTGACATATGTTTTTTTTACAAATTCATGAACTTTTTCGTATCCGTGTTTTTTTAAACCCATGAACCTTTTTCCCCTAGATGTCAATGGTCGAGCGGTGAATTGTGAATCGACAGAGCGAGCAGCTAGCGTATTGGGTAGACCAATGCGAGCGGGGCGCGTGAGGGCTGCTTCGTTAGCTGGCACAAACGGGACCGAAGAGGATGTCTTTTTCGTGCATAGATAAAGCGGAAACCAGTCACGGAATGTAACAATGAACCATGGCCAGCAAACGAGGCCCACTACGCGTCGTCCAACACTGGGGTGTGTGTGTTTCCTCTCTATTGTTCGCGTTACGCGCGGAATAGGAGTTCTCGGTCTGAGACTAACATGATAAACAACTACACCACCCAGACATTTATTCGTCAGATAGATGTAGGGAAACGATGTTACATGTAAAAGGGTACCTATTAAGACTTCAGAGTTTAATGAGATTTGTAAGCTCAAGTGGACGCCTATATATTTTTATCATTGGAGATACTACAAAAACAATTCTTCATACCAAGCTACTATTCCAGATAGGAGATGCATGGGACGCTGATAATTATGGTGCAAATAAAAGAATTTGTCATGAACACTGTAATTATCTACTATTGCAGATAGAACATGCATGGCACGCTAGTATCTTCTAAGTTTCTAGATGAGGATAATTAATTTTTTCATTGTGGTCGGACTCTATTATGGATTTCTAACTACATTCTTCATATGTCCGTCTTAGATCTTCTTTCTACAATCTTGGATTAGGGAAGAAGGTGCAAAATTTAGTGATAGGATCACAACGCGTGTTACATATCCAAATAATCTTGTCATGGACTAAAATAAGTTATCATGAATTATAAAATAGAATACAAATATTTTTATAACTCCAGCTGTGATTCGACATGAGTGTTGCTCAATTATATAAAGCAACAACAATGATTTTAGTGTGAGTGGCTTAACATCCCCCCAAAGCAGTAAAAAGGAAGATTAATTATATATAACTCTTTAGTTCAACATAGTGGTCATTAAGGCCACCTCAATTTTTGAATAGTACAAGAGCGATATGATAATAATGTTTTATCACACCGCAAGAAAGTTGTCCAATGATCATTAAGATATATAATGAAACCATTTTTTACTATGACCATGTAGTGGATTATTAATAATGAGAAAATAATTTTAATGGCATGTCTGAAATAATGTAGGCAACATGTGTTGGTATGATAAGTTTGGCGGTGACATTGCTTGTACCTCGAGGCATATTTTTGGTGGATCTATTTATTCACGTATTAATTTTAATATTTATGTTGAGGAAGTAAGAACTATTTGATAGGAAATATAGGATTTTAAAAACAAAACGTTCGCCATGTTGACAGAAACGAAAATGACCCGACATAACGAAACCGGATCCTTAGTGAAGACCATATAAAAACTTGTATAAGAATTAGCATGCAAAATTCTCTACAAAATTAAGAAATTGATAATATCTCTGCAAATAATATTAGTTGTGAGGAAATTTGATATGTGTTCATCTGAATGTGTCGGTAAAAATATATATTGTTGTTATCTTTATCGTCTCTTGTTCGGGTATAATTTGCATTGTGTTAGTGTTGATTTATTAATGTTTGCAATAAATAATTTCCATGACAAAGGAGTAATTTTATCAATCACCAGTTTAGACAATAACTAATAAGATGACCAGATGCTAGGATGGTACAAACATTTTCCATTTAATCTTCAATTTATGTTGAGAAGACGCTACCACAAGTAGAACCGATTTATCAATATAGTGCTACATCATCATGTTGTGTAAGATCAATATAATGTTAGATGAATCAACACAATTACTCCTTTTACCGGACGGAGTGGAGATGTGATAAACATAAAATCGTTCTACAACATGATCGAGGGTTGTTGAGAAGTGGAACAAACCCAAAAAGTTATAATTTGTACACAACCCACATCCATTTTCATTTACTTTTGTTATTGGAAGAAGGGGAATTACGATGAAGATGAGTTAATCTATCACTATCATGACTTCTGGTAGAAGTATAAAATTTTCTGTAAGTTGCGACTACCTATTAATTAGCAACATACAAAGTTGTATTTAGTGTGAATCTATAAGCACCATAAGCTGGCACGTCAATTTCTCGTGGAAAAGTCATTAAACCTAGCCATGTAATAGTCACATAGAGATATAGTGAATTGGGCTGGTTTAAAGAAGATATTTCCCGGATAACTCAGGTTGACCATTACTAATTCTTAACCATTACTAAATGGATTAGACTATAAGAAAAATTACTAGCATGTTTTCTTTTTTGAAGTTTCTGAGTTTGTTCTAGGATCTGGTTGATAGACATAGTCATTCATATAAAATAGCGCTTTAGTTACTGAGAGCGGCTATCTGGCTCCCGAGTTCACCTGCACTCGGTAAACATTTTTTTAAACTAGAATTAAAAAAAAAATCCATTTTTTTGCATGGAAGATGTTTAGGTGCGTGAGGCCCATGCCAATTTTCAGCTCGTTCGGACATCCGAGTAGCTCTCAGCTTAGTTATATATAAATTTCATGAAAATATAGTTTTTTTGCTGCAAAGAAGGAAAATGTCCAGATAAAATTCTTGAATTCTACCAATACGCGTTTGCGGAAGGAAAAATGGGGCCTTAGACCATCAACAAATTTGACTACAAACGGAAAATGATCATTTGCAGATTTCTTAAATTACTTATAGGAGCTTAGCTTTCTATCTAGACCAAGAATTTTAATATCTAAGTCGATGATCCTGAATATTGATACACTAACATCGACGAGAAATTGAGTTTTTGTGTATTTCAGAAATTTTTATGCAACACTCCAAGCTTCGTGGTGTACAATTTGGACGTGTTACAACCTATATTTCTCAATTGACACTCAGACACCATAGAAATAGTAAATCTAATTATTTCCCATCACTGGTTTTGCCACTGATATGGGCCACTCGTAACTTGAGAAAACCAAGCCTCTTCAAATGGCATCTTCCTCCCCAGTTGTTGGCATAAACATTCCGCATGATCTAAAGTTATATTATCCAACCTTCTGATCAATCCCAATAAGTAAATAATTTGAGTGAAACATGACCTTGTGGAGTGCTGGACGCGATGATCAACGCGGAGACCCACACTCCCCATCCCTGGTCGATATATCTTATAAAATGACAAAAGCAGCCATGTTTGACGGCAAGTTGATGATAAATAAGGGCCAAAATTCACTGGTATGTCCCCGCGCTAGCTCAACTGCCGGCACACGCACGCATGCATCTGATTCATACATGCATAGGAGTTTCCATGACTTTTGATATTTTCTCCTTCCTTATTTTCCGTGATCATCACGATACAAAGTCTCAACATAAAAGGAGCCGGGACACAATCTCCTTACATACACCCATCGTTTGTGATCAGAGCGATTATGCCGATCAGAAGTGACTTCTGATCTTCTCCTGACACACACACCCAGCAGCTTGACACCGAAAAGGCACACTAGTTCGGCCAACACCTATGAATGCAACTCTGGCTATCCTCCTATCCTATCAGCAAACATGTGGAGAACGAAGAAGGACATGCATACGGGGCTATGATTGGGCATCGATGGAGTGAGAAACAAGCATCAACTTTTCCCGGTCAAAAGAAGAACAAACTTCAACTTTTCGAACCAAAAGAAGTCGAAAAATTTCGGAGCACGTACGGGACATGGTGTGAGAGACATGGGATCTATTCTACTTTCCGCGTTGTTTATTATCTGCATCATCTCACACACTACGAGCACCATCTCGATCATGGCGGAAGCTAGCCCACTCCCAAATATTTTAAAACGAGAGCAACGAGTTGGTTAATTAGGTTCTGTCAGCACACGATGGCTCACGCTTGCTGGATTATCTGCAGGCAGTCATTTCGATGGATTATACTAGACAGTTGAACAGCTTCTTCTACGTATACCGGATGCCACTACTCCAAGGAATAAGGAAGCAGAAAGAAAAAAAAACAAAACAAAAGGTGCAAGCATATGACCAGCAGAAGATGATGTTTTTCTTTCCTTTTCTATATGACATGGGGCCGAGGAGTCCCCTCCCTGGTTTTCTAAAATGACGGCCTTTGCATTTTCTTGGGTTTAATGAATTTGGGAAGTTCCGTGTACCAACAGACATACAAGCATGCAACTGTCGGGTGTGACACTTGATAGGTTAGTGCAAAAAGTATACGTAAAACAATTCATAATGTTATAAGAAAATGACATGGACATTCTTAAACTATAAATACGCTTACACTCTGTTTGGATGTTGATATTTAAGGCCATGAAATTGAATTGGGCTCAATATCAAATCTCCCTGACTTTGATATTGACATTGAACCCAAATTCTGTTATTCAGATGTGCAAAGAATTCTCACTTGGAATTCGTATGAGAGACTAAATTTTGAAGATTGTTTGGATGGCCATTCGACACATTGGAATTGCTCATTTCTCAGATGAACATTGTACTTGATGCAATATATGAATATTTTTGTGAATGCTTATATATCAAGAATACAAATCAAGCATCAAGTATTTGTATAACATATGAATCAACAAATTGTACAATCAATCAAGCATGAAAAGGACCAAAAGCAAAAAAATAATATCAACATCACACGGCCAACAGACCAACATCATGCACAACCCACATCAAATACTTTGGATCTGCCTGTTGTGGATCCATGCTCAAATCCATTGACCTGCAAAAGGAAAAAATCTCAGCATACAAGCACATACGGTGTAGTCACTACAAGTATGGATTAGAGGAGATTAGAGGATTAGGGTACGGTGGCCGTGGGGCTAGAGGAAGAAGCATCCATGTGGGGAAGAGGCTGTCGTGCCATCGGCCATGGGGGGCGGGGGCGTGGTGGTGGATCATGCAGATGGTGGCCAGCGGAGGTGAGTGCGCGTGGAGGTGGGCGCATGCGGGGGAGGGGTAGATCCGCCGGAGAGAAGAGAGAGAAGGAGGAGGGCGAAAAGGGACTGACCTGCACCGTCGGGAGCTCCACGTCGCACCTTTGTCCGTCTCCTCTCCTGCTCGTTTGCTGTTCCTTTCCCTCAACCACGATGAAGCGGTAAGTCGAGCACTCGATCCCGAATATTAGCCGAAGTCGAGCTACTGACCTCTGATTTCGGGAATAGCTACGCAGGCTGCGAGAGCGGGCCAGTGAATATCTCGGGCCTATTCAGCGACTCAATTCCGTGACCATTCAAACAATGGCTTAGGACATTTGGGAAGTAATCTATTGGTGGAGCAATTGTGTAACTACTCAAAAAGTGGTTATTATTAGAGAGAAGCTAGTGTTTAAGTAGTACAACAATAATTCGATAATTATGTTTGGCATGGTACTAGGCGAGAAGTAGTTTCTATTAAAAACCAGGAAACTTGCCTCATTGGACAACAAATCTACAATGAAGGCCAAGGATGAGAGGCGAATCCCTTACAAGCGCCTTAAACACCAATTAGCAAATAACCCCTATCTAAGAAGGAAGGAATTCTCACCTTGTGACTCATCGGTTCATCTTTGACTTGTGTACCATGATGGACTCACCCTCCATAGGTCATTAGTCTCTACGCCCTCTGTAAGTTACGACTAGACCTCCACTTAATGTAGCTCACCCTGCGCTTGCCACGATTTTTGACATGAAATTACCTCTACCTGGCCACGACAGGGACTCCGTTGGTTCCGCTTACCCTCCATCAGCTGCAAGTCACCCTACTGAGACAAGAGACCGTCTCCCCTCATAATTGAAGGTTGCACCTCCCCTATGTCCCCTGAGATGCCTTAGCCTCTTCATAGACATGTACATGTAAGCTAATGGATGGAGCATGAACCTGAACTTCTAATGCCCACAGTTTACTACCATTACGACGACAGGCAAGCATATCATTTTTCCCAATCTTTTCACAAGCTACATAAGAGAAACCATAGATTGATCACTAGGCAATGTTCCCTAGCATGTATTCTAATGCGACATGTTATTGTACTATTTCATGATAAAATTAGCAGGCTCCGTAACTTCAACACCACAATGGTGCCTAGCTTAAGTGACTGTAGAAGTGTCAGAGTATCATTAGGTTAGAGATGCATTAGGCATGAAATAGAGTGATGGTCATGAAAATGATGAGTTGTTGACATATGACATATCCACATTAGTGCTATAAGTATGTGGAAATTAGACTACGAGATGCTCATGTAAAGTCATATTTAGCAATTTACCGTACATAACATGGGATATTTGATGATTCTCGTTTGATACAAACTGATCATGCCAACCGCCATGATGTTGCATTATCGATTGAACATGAATTTGAGCTTGGCAATGATGGAGGGAGACATGATATGGAAATTTAACCTCCTTCGGTTGATTTGGACAACTTCATTACACTTAAAAAGAGAGCTACAAGTGGACCATTTCATGTGAGTATCATTTTCACCATAATTCGCTTAAAATTATATAACAATCACTGACTGGTATGAGTAATGAGTGTTATAACATTTAGAGTTCATCATGTAAACCCGATTGTGATGAGAACTTAAAGCTAGCTGTAGGTATGGCATTTGAGAGTGTGGAATTTGTCTAGAAGTTTTACAAGGCTTACGCACACAATGCGGGATTTTCAATATGAAATGGGCAGAACTGGACTGTAGATGATGTGGTGGTCTGAAGGCATTTTCTTTGTTGCAAAGCAGGTTTCCGAATGATGGAGGAGGAATGCAAGAAGGATTTAAAGCGAGAGATGATAAGAACACATGCAAGAAATATTATTGTGTGCTTTGTGAGGCCATGGTAACATTCAAGTGTATGCATGATGGCAAATACTCTATATAGTATATTTAATCAAGTATAACAAAGTCAACGAGGAGGCCAACACCACACTATTCACATATCATGAAGCTAGCATTGGCACATCTTTGGTAGTTATCATACACAGAAAATATTGGTTATGCTATTTCATAATTTGTTTATCCATTCAAACTACGATCTAGCTGGGTAACTTTAAATTTCAGAAAACAAAACATTTGCCCCTTTGCCGAGGCTTGCTGCAATAATAATGTGAAGATTTTATTCCCCAATTATAATGACAAGATCCACAGTTGTAACAAGCGAAAAGGATTTGATACACCATAGACTATTAAAAACTAGACGACATGACTATCAGGTAAAGACACTAGAACAAATTAAGAAACTATTAATGTTGTCTTTAAAAATGGTAATGGTTGTAAAGTGATTTGATGTATATGCATTTGAAATTGCCGCTAAATAATATATTATAGCTATCTTTATCATGCTCTCCTGTTCGAACGTACTTTACATTCTATTAGTGTTAACTTATTGATGTTTGCATCTTTTTCCAATTAAATTTGCCATAGAAGGAAGTAAAATATATCAATCATTAGTTTCTACCATATAAAGGTAACCATATAAGTTAGTGTGTTATATATTCACATTTTTCTTGTTAAATTTCAAAGTTGCAAATTGATGTTGAGAAAGACCTATCGTAGCTGGATCTGATTTATTTATAGAAGCACAAGTGCATTACATGGATTAAGATCAAGATACACGTCGGATGGATAAAAAAGATCTATTTGTGATCAACTAGTGGAGATTGAGAGCGATGTGAAAGACGTAAGATGATTCCGCGCTAGCTCCACTGCCAGCACACGCAAGCATCTGATTCAGGCATGCATAGTTTTATAACTTTCATTTGGGGTGCCGATCAAAGTGAGAACAACATTTGTCCCTTTTATGAATTTTAAGTTTGTTATGTGCGCGGAATGGGCCAGCAGGTGTACTGGTGAAAAGCCAAACGAGTTCGGCTGGTTCCTAACCTAACCTATCCTATCCGCAAACATGTGAAAGACGAACGAGGGCGAGACATGCATAGCCATGACCTATGAGGCTATGATTGGGCATCGATGTACTGAGAGACAGACATCAACTTTCTCCCGTCAAAAGAAGAACAAACATCAACTTTGAAACCAAAATAACCCCAAAAATTGGGAGCAACGCACGGGCACGGGACATTGATCGGGCCGAACTGCTCTCATATCGGCGTTCTTAATTATCCGCGTCTCCTCGCACACTACAATCGCCACCAACTTTAATCCACTTTATTCTCCATACCATACCACCACCACCACCACCACCACTGATCAGGTTATTAAACTTCGGGGTAGGGCTCGGCCACGCGTGCGGGGTCGCATGCCAGTAGCACGATCCGCACATACCCGATTGGGTGCAGGGAACGCAACACGCCAGCTGCCGATGTGCGCTAGCTTCGACTTCAAGTCTCCCACTATCCGGTTAAAAATAATAGTCTCCCACGTCCATGCTCGCTCGACCATTGCGGAAGCCCTGCCCACTTACAAATATTTTAAAACGAAGAACAGTTGGCTAGTTATTAGTTTTTGCCAGCACACGATGGCTGACGCTTGCTGGATTATCTGTTGGCACTCATTCCATGGGACTAGAAAATCAAACAATTGATCGAGTGGGGCAAAGATTCTTGTAATGGCCTTTTTATTTCACACGGCACACTACTGTATACCGGACGCTAATGCTCCAGGGAATAACGAAACGGAAAAGAAAAGCAAATGCAAAACAAAAGGTCCAAGCATATGAACATGATGTTTCGTTTCTATATGAAATGGGGCCGGGCCGCACCGGAGAGTGGATTTTTGGATCCCGAGCTCCATGGAGCTCGAAATTTAGAAAAATTCAAAAATCAATTTTAAAGTTTGAAAAATATAGAAAATTTACACATGTGTATAGTGATGTGTACTTCATCTCTGCAAATTTTCATGATGAAATACGTTTTGATTTGGTCTACAAAAAAGTAGATTCAAGAAGTTTTATGGTGAATAGTACATGTGTTAGAAAATCATTTTTTTGTAGCTCACGTCAGAATGTATTTCATCGTGAAAATTTAGAGATATGTAGTACACATCCCTATATACATGTCTAAATTGTTTTCAGATTTTTTTTTGAAACTTCAAAGGTTGATTTTTGAATTTTTCAAAAATCAGGCTCCATGGAGGCTGAGCTCTATTATCACTTTCCGGCGCTGGGAGTCCCCCGCCTGATTTTCTGCAGAGAAAAAAAAAGTTTAAACATATGCATAATGGATCAGACTAATAATATCGCTACTTGTTTCACTTATTTTAACTACTTGTTCTCTCGAAACAGGACGGACTGTACATGGTGTTGAGAAAATCCTCATACAAGCTAATGAAAGATAAAACTAGACTACACACAACCAACAAAACCAAAAAGGCACCATAAGTGCACTGCTGGATATTGTATGCGTGCCATCGAGTAGAAGTACAGGAGTAGTCGAACCACAACTAGAAGAAACCTAAGAACCAACACTCAGTGGTCTCGTGTCTCATGGAAGAAACTACCAGACTATGCCTCCAAGTCTCCAGCGAATCATTGCCGAAGAGGCCCCTCTATTCTCCCGCTCAGGATCGAGGAGCCCCACCTCTGCTAGCAAACAGAAGGGACCGACAAACTGGAAGATGCAGTTACATGTATAAGGGAGGAGACCAACAAGGATGCCCACCGCCAATGCCGAGGAAGCCTCAGCACATGATCCAAGACATCCCAGGAGGGATATGATGCAATCACGCTGCCCTCAAGTTTGTAGGCATGGATGTGGGATTTTGCCCGTAGTACGAACATAGAGAGCACATACATCTATGAAAAATCCCCAAGGGGGACGTGACACCCTGAAGGTGTCGCCGATGACAACACTAAAGTGCTGAGGTTTCGCTCGGGACCTCCAGCATACCATGTCGCAGATCCCATCCACCAAGCCAACCCTAAGGAGAGGCCTGCCATGATGGATCTAGGCCTCCAAACTGGTACCGGCAAGAAACCGGAACCCAGATCCACGCCTCAACATATCTGAGATGCAGTGCCATGCGTGGGAGCCTGAAATGCACTTTAGAGCATAGAGGAGTAGGGGAGGACGTGGATCTCCCCAGCTGCAGTCCGGTGACAACGAGGAAACATGGCCTGTTTGAGGGGAAGTTTAAGGGGCGGTTGACGACCGTTTCATGAGTTGCATGAGCAACCCATGAGCCCAGGGTTGTTTTCTCCTCGTGATCTCTAGTTTTAACATCGAATTGTAGTGAGTCAGTCTAATAATATTAACATGGTTCATTGCTCTCCCTTGTGCTCCTAATTTATTGGAGCTAAGGAACCCCACTAATCACTTGGAAACATGGAGTGAGTTCTTTCAGAAGGGTTTTCTAATCTAGTACATCATGGGATACTTGGATTTGAACCCATGTCATTTTTCGGAGGGAGAAGATCATGACTTATAAGGACGAGAGTAACCCCTCAATCATGGTAGTCTTTTGGGGGAGGATGTCTCTTATAACCATGTGTTGCTTGCTATGTGGTTGGGCATGGACATATAGACATGCTGGTAATGGGGACGTCTTGGTTTGGGGAAGTTACCTGATGGATGAACGAGATCATGGTTTGGGGAGGATATCCAATGCATGAGATACCCAATAGATGACTGGGGCCATGGTGGGGAGGATAACCGATGGATGATCATGTGCGGAACGGGGAGGGAGGGGGCTGTTTTGCTTAGTCCCATGTAGTTTTTTAGTGGTGATGGTGGTTTGCTAGTCTTTTTTGAATGAGTGAAAGAGCAAAAGAAAAAGGGTTTTGGTGTTCATGTTTAGAGTGTTTAGAGAATATTTCATCCGTTACATGAACACCAAAACCTTTCTTTTACTCTTTTCTTTATTTTGTGCACCAAGAAATCACTATGAAGGCTAAAAATGGTGAAAATGCGGTATGAACATTTCTAGCAAAAGTATTGAATGCATTTCTATTAAAAAATTAAAAGGATATATATATATATATATATATATATATATATAAACGAAAGTATGGCAAATGGTTTAAAAACAAAAAAGGAGAGTTGGAAAAAACATGAAAAGTAGAAGATATAAAAAGGCAAGAAGAAGATGAAAAAAAGGAAAGAATAATCACTTACTAAGGGTACGCCCAACAGGATTATCCCACATCACATCTAGTGGAGACACATGGAGCATTGCATGCTAGACACAAGTTGCCACTAGGTTGTATTGGTGGGATTTTTCCATCCAACCAGGGACAAGAGGGACTGCTCTAAGTGTTTCTTTTTCGGGAGTCAAATTTCATGTTGATATACTTTTGAACCGAGCATCAAATTAAAAATTGTTTTCACCATGGCGTTCTTTGCCGATGTCTTCAAAGCTACATATCATATTGATAGATTTTGATGAACGTTTTTGACAGAAGGTGTAGATCTCATCATAGTATACTTGTACTACCACTGAATATACTTGTACTTCTTATATTAGTTTGTGTACTTCCATGTGTTAGTGTGTTCACTTTTGTGAGTATATACTTCTCTTTCTGTTTGTGTGTACTTCTCGTGTTAGTATGTGTAGTTCCAAAATTAGTGCGCATACTTCCCATTTGTTTGTACGTGTACTTCTTGTGTCTGTGTTCATATTTGCCGCATTAGTGTTCGTAGTTTTGTCCAAGTTAGTGTGTGTACTTCCCAAATCACTCCGTGCACTTTCCATGTATTTGTATTTGTATGGTGTTTGTTTATTAATGTGTATTAGCAACATAGCACACATGTAAAATATAAATTTATTGCATAGGTAACGAGAACCAGAAATGGAAGGGTGAAAACGGGAAAAACTAAAGGTAGATGGTTAAAATTTAGAAAAAATAAAAAAAAACCAGGGAAACTATAGAAAAAGATGAAAGAGAAAGAAATACTATGAAAATTCAAAGAAACATACGGGGGAAACAGTTAAATACCCAAGGCAGAGCACTGCAATACAACACTCAGAAGCTACATGAATTGCTTCACATGCCCTCCCGCACCCTCCATAGAGGGCACCCTAGTTTGGTTGTCCCAAGGCAAATATGTATGCATAAATTTTTGATTGATTGGGTTGGCCCAAAATCCCAAAAATCTTGAGGTGTACACATATCGGTTTTATTACCCGCCATGAGCCGGGATTAAGATATCATATAAGCATCTATTAATTTATGGTTAGACTTGGACGAGCTTGTACATTGATAGAGCGAGCTTGTGACACGAAGAGGTTGGACACTAGTTTAGCGGCCTAGAATAGCGTAACACATTCTCCTTACATCCACAATGTAAGTGATATTTGTTTTGTCTCTAGGTCATAATGTTTGACCAAGCTTATTGAAGTACAATATCAACAATACAAAATGAATGGAATGAAAAATATATTTCATGATGTATCTGTTGGCATTAGTTTTGGTTTTCATTTATAGACGTTGGTGTCATTTTTTATAAACACGGTCAAACTTTAAAATGGTTGACTTAGAAACAAAGCAAATATACTTACATGTTCCTCTTTGGATTGAAGAAATTTCATTGAATTTTTTTAGAACTTCAATCCATAAAATCTTTTGGATCATAGAATTTTTTTCACCAGATTCCTATAGAATACATCTCTATGCCCTTTTATTCCATAATATGAATCTCAACATAATCTCTAACCTTATTTTATTTTTTTCTTTGAGACGTCTGTGACGCCCCCGATTTAATCGTACACTAATCATGCACGCAAATGTGTACGATCAAGATCAGGGACTCACGGGAAGATATCACAACACAACTATAAAACATAAATAAGTCATACAAGCATCATAATACAAGCCAGGGGCCTCGAGGGCTCGAATACAAGTGCTCGATCATAGACGAGTCAGCGGAAGCAACAATATCTGAGTACAGACATAAGTTAAACAAGTTGCCTTAAGAAGGCTAGCACAAACTGGGATACAGATCGAAAGAGGCGCAGGCCTCCTGCCTGGGATCCTCCTAAACTACTCCAGGTCGTCGTCAGCGGGCAGCACGTAGTAGTAGGCACCTCCGGTGTAGTAGGGGTCGTCGTCGACGGTGGCGTCTGGCTCCTGGACTCCAGCATCTGGTTGCGACAACCAGAAAGAAAGGAAAGGGGAAAAGGGGGGAGAAAGCAACCGTGAGTACTCATCCAAAGTACTCGCAAGCAAGGAACTACACTACATATGCATGGGTATATGTGTAAGGAGGCCATATCAGTGGACTGAACTGCAGAATGCCAGAATAAGAGGGGGATAACTAATCCTGTCGAAGACTACGCTTCTCGCAGTCACTCGTCTTGCATCAAGTAGAAGAGAGTAGATTGAAGTCCTCCAAGTAGCATCTCCAAGTAGCATCTCATAGCATAATCCTACCCGGCGATCCCCTCCTCATATCCCTGAGGTAGAGCGACCACCGGTTGTATCTGGCACTTGGAAGGGTGTGTTTTATTAAGTATCCGGTTCTAGTTGTCATAAGGTCAAGGTACAACTCCAAGTCGTCCTGTTACCGAAGATCACGGCTATTCGAATAGATTAACTTCCCTGCAGGGGTGCACCACATAACCCAACACGCTCGATCCCATTTGGCCGGACACACTTTCCTGGGTCATGCCCGGCCTCGGAAGATCAACACGTCGCAGCCCCACCTAGGCAAAACAGAGAGGCCAGCACGCCGGTCTAAACCTAAGCGCACAGGGGTCTGGGCCCATCGCCCATAGCACACCTGCACGTTGCGTACGCGGCCGAAAACAGAACTAGCCCCCTTAATACAAGAGCAGGCTTACGTTCCAATCCGGCGCGCGCCACTCCGTCGCTGACGTCTGAAGGGCTTCGGCTGATACCACGACGTCGGGATACCCATAACTACTCCCACGTAGATGGTTAGTGCGTATAGGCTCGTAGCCGACTCAGATCAAATACCAAGATCTCGTTAAGCGTGTTAAGTATCCGCGAACGCCGAACAGGGCCAGGCCCACCTCTCTCCTAGGCGGTCTCAACCTGCCCTGTCGCTCCGCCATAAAGATCCACACAGAGGGCCGTCGGGACAAAGGTCCTTTCAGCCCCCAATCCGTGAATCACTCGCGGGTACTCTTCGAGCTGACCCGACTTTAGTCACCATCTGTATAGTATGTATGTATGTATAGTATATACCCGTGATCACCTCCCGAGTGATCACGGCCCAATAGTATAGCAAGGCAGACTGACAAGAATGTAGGGCCAATGATGATAAACTAGCATCCTATACTAAGCATTTAGGATTGCAGGTAAGGTATCAACAGATGTAGCGACAATGTCAGGCTATGCATCAGAATAGGATTAACGAAAGTAGTAACATGCTACACTACTCTAATGCAAGCAGTATAGAGAAGAGTAGGCGATATCTGGTGATCAAAGGGGGGGGGGGCTTGCCTGGTTGCTCTGGCAAGAGAGAGGGGTCGTCAACTCCGTAGTCGAACTGGGCAGCAGCAGCGTCGGTCTCGTAGTCTACCGGAGAGAAGAGGGGGAAGAAACAATGAATACCAAGTAAACAGATGCATATCGATGCATGACATGTCAAGAAGCGATGCTAGGCGTGCCCTAACGTGGTATGAGGTGGTACTGGTTAAGGGGGGAATCATCCGGGAAAGTATTCCCGGTGTTTCGCGTTTTCGGACAGATGAACCAGAGGGGGAAAGTTGCGTGTTTGATATGTTAGGGGTGTGTGGTGGACGAACGGGCTGCGTATCCGGGTTCGTCTCGTCGTTCTGAGCAACTTTCATATAGAAAGTATTTTCATCCGAGTTACGGATTAAAAGATATGATTTTCTAAAGATTTAAATCATTTTCTGATTTTATTTAGTTATTTAATTCCAACATTATCCAAAACAGTGAACGATGACGTCAGCATGACATCAGAGTGATGTCAGCAGGTCAACTGGTCAGTTGACCAGTCAAACCAGACAGGTGGGTCCAGTGGGACCCACATGTCATTGTCAGGGATATTAACAGAATTTTAAAACTAACTAAATTGGGTTAATTAGTGGGTGGGGCCCGGTAGTCAGTGAGAGATTAGTGTTTAATTAATTAATTTAATTAATTAGCAATTTATCTCTTTATTTTTATTCGTTTTAAGACATGGGGCCCACATGTCAGTGGCAGTGGCTGCCACATCAGCGTAGTTGACCCGGTCAACTTGGCCAGTTGGGGCCCCAGGCCCACAGGCAGTGACCCAGGGGGTGAACCCCACGCACGCCACATCAGCCGGCCGGCGTTTAGACGCCGGCGAGTCCGTTTTCGTGGCGGCGCGGCTCGGGAGAGTGGCGGGTTTCGCCCATAGTGCACCAAACCGAGCGGGACCGGTCGCGTTCGAACGGCAAGACGACGGCGAAGCGAGTGGGGGTGGTTGTAGAGGCGGTGGTGGCCGGAGTCGAGCGCCACGAGCTTGCCGGCGGTGAGGTGGTTCGGGCGCGAAATGAAGATGGCGACACCGCGCGCTTCGGGGCTAGCGGGAAGGCCAGGGGGAGCTGCGCGACGCGCTGAGCACAAAGGACTCGGCCCCGTGACCATTTGGTCACCGGAAGGGCGCCGGCGACGCGTGCAGGCGGCGGCGCGGTCGGGTGCTTCGGCGGTAGCTAGCTAGGGCACCGTGAGGCGAAGAAGGAGAGGGGGAGAGGACGGAGTGGAGCTCACCGAGCGGTCAAGAAAGACCCGTGGTGGCTTAGGAGCAGCAGAGCTCGTCGGGGAGGAAGGGGATCGCCGGCGGCCGTCGAGGAAGCAGACAACTCAATCCGTGGCCTGCGGTGCTCCCCGAGCTCGATGGCGAGGCGTAGCCGAAGCAGAGGTCGTCGGCGCGTCTCGTGGACGTGCAAGCGAGGCGCGGGGTGGCCGGTGGCCGCGGTTATGGCGCAGCCATGGCGACGGCGGCGCTCGGTTACGGAGGGGAAGGAGGGGGAGATGGATCTGGAGGGGAGAGGGAGAGGCGCGGGGGCCGAGGGCGAGCGTGGGGGCGAGTGGGAGGGGAGACCGAGGGGGCGCGGCGTCGGCGTCCTTATCCCCACGCCTCGTCGCCGGCGAGGTGGGTTCGGCTGGGACGCGCCCTGTTCCGACCCGAGTCGGGGGAACAGGGGAAGGGGACGCTGTGCGGGGGCTGGGCCGGCTGGGCCGGCCAGGCTGACTGCGGGCCAGGGGGTTGGGTGGTGGCCGTGCGGGTGGTTTGGGCTGCCTGGTCCAGGGGGCTCCCCCCCCTTTTGTTTTTTTTTTCTTTTGTAATCTCTTTCTTTTATTTATTTCCCTTTCTGTTTTATTTAGTTTTAGGGCATTTAGGCATTTTATAAAATGGTGTTTGCTTCACCATAATTACCAGTGCAATATTTGGCAACCCCCGAACATTTTCGCTTTGCCTTTTGAAAACTTAGGGTGTTTGTCACTAATTCATATTTTGAATTGCAATGATTTTGAACTACCATTTGATTAGCAACAGTAACACGGATGACATGGCATCATTAGAAGAGTTTTACTGTAGCCTAATTATCCGGGCGTTACAAATCTCCTCCACTACAAGAAATCTCGTCCCGAGATTTAGGAGGTAGAAGGAAACAGTGCGGGGTATTCATCACGCAGGCGATCCTCACGTTCCCAGGTGGCTTCATCTTCAGAATGGTGCGACCACTGGACTTTGAGGAACTTGGTCGCCTTCTGGCGGGTGCGGCGTTCAGCTTGGTCGAGAATGCGGACCGGATGCTCTTTATAGGAGAGATCCTGTTGCAATTCGAGCACTTCATGATCCACTGCCCGGATTGGGTCCTTGAAGCAGCGGCGGAGCTGTGATACATGGAACACATCGTGAACCTGAGAAAGGTTCGGCGGAAGCTCCAGTTGATATGCCACTTTTCCACGCCTTTCCAGAATAGTGAATGGGCCAATATAGCGAGGAGCTAGCTTGCCCTTGATCCCGAAGCGGTGAGCACCCTTCATTGGTGTAACGCGAAGATAGGCCTTTTCGCCAGGTTGATAGACCATGTCTTTATGATGACGGTCATAATTACTCTTTTGGCGTGACTGAGCAGTCTTGAGATTCTCGCGAATAATGCGGACTTGCTCTTCGGCATGTTGGATAATATCCGGACCGAAGAGTGGACGTTCCCCAGTTTCTGACCAGTTCAGAGGGGTTCGGCACTTTCGTCCATATAACACTTCGAAGGGGGCCATCTTCAGACTAGCTTGATAGCTATTATTATAAGAGAACTCAGCATACGGAAGAGATTCCTCCCATTTCTTGCCGAAGGAAATAACACAAGCTCGAAGCATGTCTTCGAGAACTTGGTTGACACGTTCAACTTGCCCTTGTGACTGAGGATGAAAAGCAGTGCTGAAAGACAGATGAGTGCCCATAGCTTCTTGGAAACTTGCCCAGAATCTTGAAGTGAATAAACTGCCACGGTCTGAACTGATAACCAATGGAATACCGTGAAGCGAGACAATTCTGGTCATGTAGAGGTTGCCAGCTGACTAGCAGTGATCGTTTCCTTGACAGCCAGAAAATGTGCAACTTTAGAAAGTCGGTCAATGACGACAAGAATAGCATCATTACCCTTTTGCGATTTGGGAAATCCAGTAACGAAGTCCATCTCGACATGGTCCCATTTCCATTCAGGAATAGATATAGGTTGCAGAGTTCCAGCAGGCCTTTGATGTTCTGCTTTGATACGACGGCAAACGTCACATTCAGCAACATAACGAGCAATGTCTTGCTTCATGTTAGACCACCAGAATCTCTGACGAATGTCTTGATACATCTTCGTACTACCAGGGTGGATACATAGAGGCGTATCATGAGCTTCTTTCATAACCTCCTGAGTCATATTCAGGTTTTCCTTCTTACACGGCACCACTAGGCGGCCTTTGAAGTACAAGGCGCCATCATCAGCAATAGTGAAGGATGAGGAACTTCCTTCTTTGAGGTCTTGCTTAATCTTGTAGACTTCAGAGTCAAATCCCTGCATTGTCTTTATGGTGCCCACGAGATCGGGTTCAACAGCCAGGGTATAGAGAGAACCCTGGGAAACAACACGGAGATTCATCTTGCGGAACTCCGGAGGAGGGGGAGCGAGTGCACCCGGAGGAACAATATGGAGGTTTAGCTTTCTGAATTCTTCAACAAGTGAGGGCTGGACTTTGTGAACCTGGAGGTGGTTGCAGTAAGACTTGCGGCTCAAGGCATCAGCCATTACATTAGCCTTGCCTGGGGTATAGGAAATACCCAAATCAAAATCTGCAACAGTCTCCATCCATCTCTGCTGACGGAGGTTCAGGTCTGGCTGAGTAAACAGATACTTCAGACTTTGGTGGTCAGTGAAGATCTCGCAACGATTACCGAGAAGGTAATGTCGCCACTGTTTTAGTGCATGAATGACAGCAGCAAGTTCGAGGTCGTGAACTGGGTAGTTCTCTTCGTGAGGGCGCAATTGCCGAGAGGCATAAGCAACCACTTTGCGCTCTTGCATTAGGACACAGCCTAGTCCTTGACGGGAAGCGTCGCAGTAAATGACGAAGTCCTTCTTAGTATCAGGAGGAGCTAGTACTGGGGCAGAAGTTAACTTGTCCTTGAGTGCCTGGAAACTTTCCTGACATTTATCTGTCCATTGGAACTTGACGCCCTTATGCAATAGGTTAGTCAGAGGCCTGGCAATCTTGGAGAAGTTCTCGACGAATCGACGGCAGTAGCTGGCGAGACCGAGAAAACTTCTGACTTGCTTAACGTTCTTCGGAGGAGTCCAATCGAGAATAGCCTGAACTCGTTCAGGGTTGACGGCAATACCATCCTTAGAGATGACATGCCCGAGATAGGTTACTTCGGGAAGCCAGAATTCACACTTGGAGAACTTGGCATATAGCTGATGCTCTCGTAGCTTTTCCAGCACAAGACGAAGATGTTCAGCATGTTCTTCTTCATTCTTGGAAAATATCAGGATATCATCCAGATAAACCACGACGAACTTGTCGAGGTAATCCATGAATATATAGTTCATCAGGCGAGAGAAGGTGGCTGGAGCATTGGTTAAGCCGAAGGACATGACGGTGTACTCGTATGAACCATAACGAGTCACAAATGCGGTCTTGGGGATATCCTCCTTACGAACACGGATCTGGTGGTAACCCAACCTCAAGTCGAGTTTAGAGAACACTGATGATCCAGCCAATTGATCATACAGATCATTGATCCGAGGAAGAGGATACTTATTCTGAATGGTAGCTTGGTTTATAGGACGGTAGTCTTGGACCAATCGGTTTGTCCCATCTTTCTTCTTGACAAAGAGAGAAGGTGCTCCCCAAGGAGAGCAACTTGGGCGAATGAAACCACTTTGAAGAGATTTATCGATTTCCTCCTTAAGCTCAAGGAGTTCATGCGGCGGCATCTTGTAGGGTCGCTTGGCTATAGGAGTGGTGCCTGGTTTCAAGTCGATGACGAATTCGACAGCTCTAGCAGGGGGAATCCCTGGGAGTTCTTCAGGAAAGACGTCTAGGAATTCACGCACGACGGGAATGTTTTCAATGCCCTTGAGTGGTGCAACGTTCAATGCGTTTAAGGCATAAAGCCTGGCCTCGGCATTCCGAACCAGATGAGCATCATAGCTAATTATTTCATCAGAAGGGTGTAGCAGATGGACGGTCTTAGTGGCGCAAACGATAGAAGCAGTATGCGCCTTTAACCAATCCATTCCCAGAATGAGGTCAATGTTAGACGACTTCAGTATAATGGGCGAGGCACGAAACTCCAACCCTTCGATTTCCACTGGGACGTCGATGCCAACCATGGAGGTCTGACATTGTCCCGCGGGGGTTTTTACCACTACCGAAGTGTTCATCTGCTCAAATTTAACATCGTGCTTGTATGCAAATTCTTCTGACATGAATGAATGCGATGCACCTGTATCAAATAAAACGGATGCTGGTACTGAATTTACGAGGAGTGTACCCATCACAGTAGCAGGCTGGTCTTGAGCTTCATTCAGATCAATGTGGTTGGCATGAACACGACCATAAGACTTGGCATTGTTGTTGCGGGCCTGGTTGTTTCCACGGCCAGTAGCTGGAAGGGCCAGTTGATTCTGATTCTGAAAGCAATCCCTAGCACGGTGACCTGGTTGACCACACTTGTAGCACAGGCCATTATTGGGAGTGGGAATAGGAGCTTGGGGTGGCGGAGCTGGAAGCCTTGGCTGCCTAGTTGGAGCAGTAGGCAGACGAGGTGCAGCGTAAGACTGCCTTGGGGCAGGTGCATTAGGACGGTACATGCTGTTCGGGATCCATATCTTACGCTTCTGCGAGGGCGGGCCCGAAGATGAGCCCGTGTCACGGTTGCGCCTTTGAGAGCTCTGGTGTTCTTGCAGACCCGTCTCGACATTGATGGCCTTGTTCACCAAGGTGGCGAAATCGGCAAAGTCATGCACTAGAAGTGCGAGCTTGATGTCAGCTTGAAGGCCTTCACGGAACTTCTCCTGTCTGCGAGCATCAGTTGCAATGTCTTTTTCAGCATAGCGGGATAAGTCCAGAAACTCTCGCTGATAAGCTTCAACAGTCTTGTTGCCTTGGGTGAGGTTTCGAAACTCACGCTTCTTCCGGTCCATGACTCCCTGAGGAATGAAGCGGGCACGGAAGGCAGCCTGGAAGTCTGGCCAGGTGATGATTGTTCCAACTGGCAGAGTACGCCTGTGGCTGTCCCACCATTGAGCTGCGGGTCCCTTCAGGAAGAAGGAAGCAAAAGTGACATAGCTGGCAGGGGCTACATCAGCAGACTCCATCTCATAGGTGATGTCACGGAGCCAGTCATCAGCATCCAGCGGCTGGGTTGAGCTGCGGTACACACTTGGGTTGAGGCGTATGAAATCCTGCAGAGTTGTTGTGTTTGGATGCTGGTTCATATTGGGGCGAGGAAACTGAGCCATCACGTTTTCCATGAACTGGCGATTCATCTCAAGCTGTTGGATCATACCAGCCATGTACTCAGGCGGTGGTGGGAAGTTGCCACCACGACCACGACCAGCTGGTCTAACCATCCTGTTAATATATAACAGGGGTAGTTCAGTATTGAGAAATTTGCATAGACAAGAGTCATTCATGATGAAACATGCATAATGAAAGGAGCACGACAGATACCACATAGCTAGTCGGCATAACTTACAAAAGGGGTCGGACATAGAGTTCAGTACACAGAGTTCAGTACATAGATTAAGTCATCATAGGCGGCATGCAGGCTCGCGAGTGCATCTAAGACTAATGAGCAAGACTACATCAGTCCCAGGAGGTACTGTGAAGGTAGCTGTAACCTGACAGCTGGTAGTGAGGCAACGGATAGTCCTCCACGTCAGTGGCCTGGGGGCCGCGGATACTCTGGTGTAGAACCCGACGCTCAGGTGGCAGAAGAGGACCAAGTGCGGGAGAGTAGCCTCCCACCTCTGGCCATCCGACACCGTGGGGCATCACGGTCCTGGCTGGGTAGATCGCGGAACGCGGCAGCTGTCCAGACCGGACAAAGGGGTGCAACCGCGTCAGAGCCCTGTAAAGATGCTGACGAGTGGTGTACAACTCGTGGCGAAGAGCTCTGTTGGCTCGGTCCAGCCCATCAGCATGCATAACCAGGCGCTGATGGTGGAAAGGCTCTCGGGTGACGGTGGAGTAGGCGGCAGTGTAGTATCCCTCCGCACCAACGTCAGATGCGATAGGAATGTGCCTGAAAGGGGAAGTGTCCAATGCCTGATACTCTCCACGAAGACGTGTTAGAGCAGCATGAGCAGCATCGTGGACTGCCATCTCGATGGTCACTCCAACACCATGAGCGGTGTGCAGCACGGTAGTGGACTCATACTCCCGAGAGTAGAGGTGGACGATGGCACGGTACTGCTCCTGGTTAAAGTCCTGGTACTCCTCGTAGACGGTGTACTCAGGGTGCCAGCGATAACCCAGATAGGTCATCATATCAGCTAGCACAGCAGGTGATCCTGAGGCACCAATGGCCGCAGTGGTGGCGCACGACCTGCCTCGTGGGTTCCATCTGAAAACAAAGATGTTTCAATGGAGTCAAATGACAACATGGGCACTATTCAAAATGCTATCCTACAGAATAACTATGGCTTATCCAACTTCGGGGTGAACGTGGTAACGGGATCCTAATGTTAGAGTTAGTAAATTCGTTTAACCCGAGTAGAAAAGAGTTCAGAGTCCCAGAGTAAAGGTCGAGGAGTAAAAGATCCTAGTACCACTCGATGGCGACGTGGGCCCGTAAGGCACACAGCCAAGTTAGTAAAAGTTTTTGTAATGTCTAGACTCGACTTCGGCCAAGGAGTGTGGAAGGGGGATTCCTACAGGCAATCGGCTCTGATACCAACTTGTGACGCCCCCGATTTAATCGTACACTAATCATGCACGCAAATGTGTACGATCAAGATCAGGGACTCACGGGAAGATATCACAACACAACTCTAAAACATAAATAAGTCATACAAGCATCATAATACAAGCCAGGGGCCTCGAGGGCTCGAACACAAGTGCTCGATCATAGACGAGTCAGCGGAAGCAACAATATCTGAGTACAGACATAAGTTAAACAAGTATGCCTTAAGAAGGCTAGCACAAACTGGGATACAGATCGAAAGAGGCGCATGCCTCCTGCCTGGGATCCTCCTAAACTACTCCCGATCGTCATCAGCGGGCAGCACGTAGTAGTAGGCACCTCCAGTGTAGTAGGGGTCATCGTCGACGGTGGCATCTGGCTCCTGGACTCCAGTATCTGGTTGCGACAACTAGAAGGAAAGGAAAGGGGGAAAAGGGGGGAGAAAGCAACCGTGAGTACTCATCCAAAGTACTCGCAAGCAAGGAACTACACTACATATGCATGGGTATATGTGTAAAGGGCCATATCAGTGGACTGAACTGCAGAATGCCAGAATAAGAGGGGGATAACTAATCCTGTCGAAGACTACGCTTCTCGCAGTCACCGTCTTGCATCAAGTAGAAGAGAGTAGATTGAAGTCCTTCAAGTAGCATCTCCAAGTAGCATCTCATAGCATAATCCTACCCGGCGATCCCCTCCTCATATCCCTGAGGTAGAGCGACCACCGGTTGTATCTGGCACTTGGAAGGGTGTGTTTTATTAAGTATCCGGTTCTAGTTGTCATAAGGTCAAGGTACAACTCCAAGTCGTCCTGTTACCGAAGATCACGGCTATTCGAATAGATTAACTTCCCTGCAGGGGTGCACCACATAACCCAACACGCTTGATCCCATTTGGCCGGACACACTTTCCTGGGTCATGCCCGGCCTCGGAAGATCAACACGTCGCAGCCCCACCTAGGCAAAACAGAGAGGCCAGCACGCCGGTCTAAACCTAAGCGCACAGGGGTCTGGGCCCATCGCCCATAGCACACCTGCACGTTGCGTACGCGGCCGAAAGCAGAACTAGCCCCCTTAATACAAGAGCAGGCTTACGTTCCAATCCGGCGCGCGCCGCTCCATCGCTGACGTCTGAAGTGCTTCGGCTGATACCACGACGTCGGGATACCCATAACTACTCCCACGTAGATGGTTAGTGCGTATAGGCTCGTAGCCGACTCAGATCAAATACCAAGATCTCGTTAAGCGTGTTAAGTATCCGCGAACGCCGAACGGGGCCAGGCCCACCTCTCTCCTAGGCGGTCTCAACCTGCCCTGTCGCTCCGCCATAAAGATCCACACAGAGGGCCGTCGGGACAAAGGTCCTTTCAGCCCCCAATCCGTGAATCACTCGCGGGTACTCTTCGAGCTGACCCGACTTTAGTCACCATCTGTATAGTATGTATGTATGTATAGTATATACCCGTGATCACCTCCCAAGTGATCACGGCCCGATAGTATAGCAAGGCAGACTGACAAGAATGTAGGGCCAATGGTGATAAACTAGCATCCTATACTAAGCATTTAGGATTGCAGGTAAGGTATCAACAGATGTAGCGACAATGTCAGGCTATGCATTAGAATAGGATTAACGAAAGTAGTAACATGCTACACTACTCTAATGCAAGCAGTATAGAGAAGAGTAGGCGATATCTGGTGATCAAAGGGGGGGGCTTGCCTGGTTGCTCTGGCAAGAGAGAGGGGTCGTCAACTCCGTTGTCGAACTGGGCAGCAGCAGCGTCGGTCTCGTAGTCTACCGGAGAGAAGAGGGGGAAGAAACAATGAATACCAAGTAAACAGATGCATATCGATGCATGACATGTCAAGAAGCGATGCTAGGCGTGCCCTAACGTGGTATGAGGTGGTACTGGTTAAGGGGGGAATCATCCGGGAAAGTATTCCCGGTGTTTCGCGTTTTCAGACAGATGAACCAGAGGGGGAAAGTTGCGTGTTTGATATGTTAGGGGTGTGTGGTGGAAGAACGGGCTGCGTATCCGGGTTCGTCTCGTCGTTCTGAGCAACTTTCATATAGAAAGTATTTTCATCCGAGTTACGGATTAAAAGATATGATTTTTTAAAGATTTAAATCATTTTCTGATTTTATTTAGTTATTTAATTCCAACATTATCCAAAACAGTGAACGATGACGTCAGCATGACATCAGAGTGATGTCAGCAGGTCAACTGGTCAGTTGACCAGTCAAACCAGACAAGTGGGTCCAGTGGGACCCACATGTCATTGTCAGGGATATTAACAGAATTTTAAAACTAACTAAATTGGGTTAATTAGTGGGTGGGGCCCGGTAGTCAGTGAGAGATTAGTGTTTAATTAATTAATTTAATTAATTAGCAATTTATCTCTTTATTTTTATTCGTTTTAAGACATGGGGCCCACATGTCAGTGGCAGTGGCTGTCACATCAGCGTAGTTGACCCGGTCAACTTGGCCAGTTGGGGCCCCAGGCCCACAGGCAGTGACCCAGGGGGTGAACCCCACGCATGCCACATCAGCCGGCCGGCGTTTAGACGCCGGCGAGTCCGTTTTCGCGACGAAATGAAGATGGCGACACCGCGCGCTTCGGGGCTAGCGGGAAGGCCAGGGGGGAGCTGCGCGACGCGCTGAGCACAAAGGACTCGGCCCCGTGACCATTTGGTCACCGGAAGGGCGCCGGCGACGCGTGCAGGCGGCGGCGCGGTCGGGTGCTTCGGCGGTAGCTAGCTAGGGCACCGTGAGGCGAAGAAGGAGAGGGGGAGAGGACGGAGTGGAGCTCACCGAGCGGTCAAGAAAGACCCGTGGTGGCTTAGGAGCAGCAGAGCTCGTCGAGGAGGAAGGGGATCGCCGGCGGCCGTCGAGGAAGCAGACAACTCAATCCGTGGCCTGCGGTGCTCCCCGAGCTCGATGGCGAGGCGTAGCCAAAGCAGAGGTCGTCGGCGCGTCTCGTGGACGTGCAAGCGAGGCGCGGGGTGGCCGGTGGCCGCGGTTATGGCGCAGCCATGGCGACGGCGGCGCTCGGTTACGGAGGGGAAGGAGGGGGAGATGGATCTGGAGGGGAGAGGGAGAGACGCGGGGGCCGAGGGCGAGCGTGGGGGCGAGTGGGAGGGGAGACCGAGGGGGCGCGGCGTCGGCGTCCTTATCCCCACGCCTCGTCGCCGGTGAGGTGGGTTCGGCTGGGACGCGCCCTGTTCCGACCCGAGTCGGGGGAACAGGGGAAGGGGACGCTGTGCGGGGGCTGGGCCGGCTGGGCCGGCCAGGCTGACTGCGGGCCAGGGGGTTGGGTGGTGGCCGTGCGGGTGGTTTGGGCTGCCTGGTCCAGGGGGCTCCCCCCCCTTTTGTTTTTTTCTTTTGTAATCTCTTTCTTTTATTTATTTCCCTTTCTGTTTTATTTAGTTTTAGGGCATTTAGGCATTTTATAAAATGGTGTTTTCTTCACCATAATTACCAGTGCAATATTTGGCAACCCCCGAACATTTTCGCTTGGCCTTTTGAAAACTTAGGGTGTTTGTCACTAATTCATATTTTGAATTGCAATGATTTTGAACTACCATTTGATTAGCAACAGTAACACGGATGACATGGCATCATTAGAAGAGTTTTACTGTAGCCTAATTATCCGGGCGTTACAGTCCAATGCACTTGCACGTTATCTCTCTACTTTCTCTCATCAATTCCGGAAACTATATATGTTTTTTCCAAAGACACATATTTATAAATTTCTATATTTTGAAATCTTGTAGGAATTCAAAGTACATTTTTCCGAAAAGGAGGATGGCCCCGGGCCTTTGCATGTAGCCATAGGAATTCACAGAACATGACATCACAATCGCGGGCTTTCCCTATTCCTATGTTTTGCAACTTCCTGCAATGCAATCCAAAGAGGCCCCAAGGATGGAGGGAGTGTCACTTTATGACTTTTATTCCATCATGCGTTGTATTTTACCGACCCATGATTAACTTGTCCATCGCATGAATCACGATTGGGCAGGAAAGTAACCTGATTTCTAGCTGTCCCCTCACGAAAGAGACTGTAGTATGTGAAAAATGAAGGAGGAGACATGGCTTCCATCGATCAAGCAAGAGACAAAACATGAATGGCCAAAAGAAGGTTCATGGCGTATGTCAAGTCCAATGTACATGAAGGTTCGACGCACGGACGAATTCAAAGTGGTGGAGAATATTCTGTTGGGGATTGTAGCAGAAAATCAAAATTTTCCTACGTGTCACCAAGATCAATCTATGGAGAGACTAGCAACGAGAGAGAGGAGTGCATCTTCATACCCTTGAAGATCGCAATGCGGAAGCGTTACAAGAACGCGGTTGGTGGAGTCGTACACGCAGCGATTCAGATCGCGGTCGATTCCGATCTAAGCGTCGAACAATGGCGCTTCCGCGTTCCACACACGTACAGCCCGGTGACGTCTCCCATGCCTTGATCCAGCAAGGAGAGAGGGAGAGGTTGGGGAAGACTCTGTCCAGCAGCAGCACAATGGCATGGTGATGGTGGAGGAGCGCGGTACTCCAGTAGGGCTTCGCCAAGCACTACGAGAGACGAGGAGGGAGAGGGGTAGGGCTGCACCAAGAGAGAGATCAAATCACATATGTTGGGCAACCCCATACCTCAAGTATATATATGGGAGGGGAGGGGCTGCGCCCCCTGTAGGGTTCCCTCCCCAAGGGGAGGCGGCAGCCCTAGATCCCATCTAGGGTGGCGGCTAGAGGGGAGAGGGAGAGAGGGGGGCGCCCTAGGGTGGGCCTTAAGGCCCATCTGGACCTAGGGTTTGCCCCCTCCCACTCTCCCTGCTCCTTGGGCCTTGGTGGGGGGGGGGGTGCACCAGCCTACCTGGGACTAGTCCCCTCCCACACTTGGCCCACGCAGCCTTCTGGGGCTGGTGGCCCCACCTGGTGGACCCCCGGGACCCTCCCGGTGGTCCCGATACGTTACCGATAGCACCTGAAACTTTTCCGGTGACCAAAACAGGACTTCCCATATATAAATATTTACCTTCGGACCATTCCGGAACTCCTCGTGATGTCCGGGATCTCATCCGAGACTCCGAACAACATTCGGTAACCACGTACATACTTTCCCTATAACCCTAGCGTCATCGAACCTTAAGTGTGTAGACCCTACGGGTTCGGGAACCATGTAGACATGACCGAGACAACTCTCTGGGCAATAACCAACATCGGGATCTGGATACCCATGTTGGCTCCCACATGTTCCATGATGATCTCATCGGATGAACCACGATGTCAAGGATTCAATCAATCCCGTATACAATTCACTTTGTCTATCGGTACGATACTTGCCCGAGATTCGATCGTCGGTATCCCGATACCTCGTTCAATCTCATTACCGGCAAGTCTCTTTACTCATTTCGTAACACATCATCCCGTGATCAACTCCTTGGTCACATTGTGCACATTATGATGATGTCCTACCGAGTGGGCCCAGAGATACCTCTCCGTTACACGGAGTGACAGATCCCAGTCTCGATTCGTGCCAACCCAACAGACACTTTCGGAGATACCCGCAGTGCACCTTTATAGCCACCCAGTTATGTTGTGACGTTTGGTGCACCCAAAGCATTCCTACGGTATCCGGGAGTTGCACAATCTCATGGTATAAGGAAATGATACTTGACATTAGAAAAGCTTTAGCATACGAACTACACGATCTTGTGCTAGGCTTAGGATTGGGTCTTGTCCATCACATCATTCTCCTAATGATGTGATCCCGTCATCAACGACATCCAATGTCCATGGTCAGGAAACCGTAACCATCTATTGATCAACGAGCTAGTCAACTAGAGGCTTACTAGGGACATGGTGTTGTCTATGTATCCACACATGTATCTGAGTTTCCTATCAATACAATTCTATCATGGATAATAAACGTTTATCATGAACAAGGAAATATAATAATAACTAATTTATTATTGCCTCTGGGGCATATTTCCAACAGTCTCCCACTTGCACTAGAGTCAATAATCTAGTTCACATCACTATGTGATTGTAGAGAATCCAACACCCATGGGGTGTGTTCATATCTTGCTTGCGAGAGAGGTTTATCAGTCAATGGATCTGAACCTTTCAGATCCATGTGTGCTTTACAAATCTCTATGTCATCTTGTATATGCAGCTACCACGTGCTACTTGGGGCTATTCCAAATAACTGCTCTACTATACGAATCTGATTTACTCCTCAGAGTCATCCGGATTAGTGTCAAAGTTTGCATCGATGTAACCTTTTACGAAAAACTCTTTTACCACCTCCATAATCGAGAAAATTCCTTAGTCCACTAGTTACTAAGGATAACCTTGACCACTGTCCTGTGATCCATTCCTAGATCACACTTGTACCCCTTGACTGACTCATGGCTTGGCACACTTCAGGTGCGGTACACAACATATCATACTTTAGAGCCTACGTCTAAAGCATAGGGGACGACCTTTGACCTTTCTCTCTATTCTGCCGTGGTCAGGTCTTGAGTTTTACTCAATACTCATACCTTATAACACAGCCAAGAACTCCTTCTTTGCCGATCTATTTTTGAACTCCTTCAAAATTTTGTCATGGTATGTGTTCGTTTGAAAGTACTATTAAGCGATTTTGATCTATCCTTATAGATCTTGATGCTTAATGTTCAAGTAGTTTAATCCAGGTTTTCTATTAAAAACACTTTTCAAAATAACCCTGTATGCTTTCCAGAAATTCTACATCATTTCTGATTAACAATATGTTAACAACATATACTCATCAAAAATTCTATAGTGCTCCCACTCACTTCTTTGGAAATACAAGTTTCTCATAAACTTTGTATAAACCCAAAATCTTTGATCATCTCATCAAAGCGTACATTCCAATTCCGAGATGCTTACTCCAGTCCTTAGAAGGATTGCTGGAGCTTTGCATACTTGTTAGCATCTTTCAGGATTGACAAAACCTTCTGGTTGTATCACATACAACCTTTCCTCAAGAAAAAAACGTCGAGGAAACAGTGTTTTTGACATCCTATCTGCAAGATTTCATAAATAATGTAGTAACTGCTAACATAATTCTAACAGACTCTTAGCATCGCTACGAGTGAGAAAGTCTCATCGTAGTCAACTCCTTGAACTTGTCGGGAAACATCTTAACGACAAGTCGAGCTTTCTTAATGGTGACACTTATCATCATTGTCCGTCTTCCTTTTAAAATCCATCTGCACCCAACAGCCTTACGACCATCAAGTAGTTCTTTTCAAAGTCTGGACTTTGTTTTATACATGGATCCTCTCAGGGATTTTATGGCCTCGAGCCATTCGTCGGAATCCAGGCCCACCATCGCTTCTTCATAGCTCGTAGGTTCATTGTTGTCTAGCAACATGACTTCCAAGACAGGATTACGTACCACTCTGATGTAGTACACATCCTTGTCGACCTATGAGGTTTGGTAGTGACTTGATCCGAAGTTTCATGATCACTATCATAAGCTTCCACTTCAATTGGTGTAGGTGCCACATGAACAACTTTCTGTGCCCTGCTACACACTAGTTGAAGTGACGGTTCAATAAACTCATCAAGTCTCCACCATCCTCCCATTCAATTCTTTCGAGAGAAACTTTTCCTCGAGAAAGGACCCGTTTCTAGAAACAATCAATTTTGCTTCCGGATCTGAAATAGGAGGTATACCCAACTGTTTTGGGTATTCTATGAAGATGTATTCATCCGCTTTGGATTCAAGCTTATCAGCCTGAAACCTTTTCACATAAGCATCGCAGCCCCAAACTTTTAAGAAACGACAACTCAGGTTTCTCTAAACCATAGTTCATACGGTGTCGTCTCAACGGAATTGTGTGGTGCCCTATTTAAAGTGAATGCGGTTGTCTCTAATGCCTAACCCATAAACGATAGTGGTAATTCGATAAGAGACATCATGGTATGCACCATATCCAGTAGGGTGCAGTTGTGATGTTCGGACACACCATCACACTATGGTGTTCCAGGCGGTATTAGTTGTGAAACAATTTCCACAATGTCTTAATTGTGTGCCAAACTCGTAACTCAGATATTCATCTCTATGATCATATCATAGACATTTTATCATCTTGTCACGATGATCTTCAACTTCACTCTGAAATTACTTGAACCTTTCAATAATTCAGACTTGTGTTTCATCAAGTAAATATACTCAGCATCTACTCAAATCATCTGTGAAGTAAGAACATAACGATATCCACTGCGTGCCTCAGCACTCATTGGACTACACACATCAAAATGTATTACTTCCAACAAGTTGCTTTCTTGTTCCATCTTACTGAAAACGAGGTCTTTCAGTCATCTTGCCCATGTGGTATGATTTGCATGTCTCAAGTGATTCAAAATCAAGTGAGTCCAAACGATCCATCTGTATGGAGTTTCTTCATGCATATCTACCAATAGACATGGTTCGCATGTCTCAATCTTTTCAAAAATGAGTGAGTCCAAAGATCCATCAACGTGGAGCTTCTTCATGCGTTTTACACCAACATGACTCAAATGGCAGTGCCACAAGTACGTGGTACTATCATTACTATCTTATATCTTTTGGCATGAACATGTGTATCACTACGATCGAGATTCAATAAACCATTAATTTTAGGTGCAAGACCATTGAAGGTATTATTCAAATAAACAGAGTAACCATTATTCTCCTTAAATGAATAACCGTGTGGCGATAAACATAATCCAATCATGTCTATGCTCCACGCAAACACCAAATAAAAATTATTTCGGTTTAACACCAATCCCGATGGTAGAGGGAGCGTGCGATGCTTGATCACATCAACCTTGGAAACACTTCCAACATATCGTCATCTCACCTTTAGCTAGTCTCCGTAGCCTTTTATTTCGAGTTACTAACACTTAGCAACCGAACCGGTATTTATTACCCTGGTGCTACTAGGAGTACTAGTAAAGTACACAATAATATAATGTATATTCAAAATACTTCTGTCGACCTTGCCAGCCTTCTCATCTACCAAGTATCTAGGGTAGTTCTGCTTCAGTGACCGTTCCCCTCATTATAGAAGCACTTAGTCTCGGGTTTGGTTCAACCTTGGGTTTCTTCACTAGAGCAGCAACTGATTTGCCGTCTCATGAAGTATCCCTTCTTTCCCTTGCCCTTCTTGAAACTAGTGGTTTTACTAACCATCAACAATTGATGCTCCTACTTGATTTCTACTTTCACGGTGTCAAACATCGATAATTGCTCAAGGATCATCATGTCTATCCCTGATATGTTATAGTTCACCACTAAGCTCTAATAGCTTGGTGGCAGTGACTATGGAGAACTATCACTATCTCATCTGGAAGATTAACTCCCACTCGATTCAAGCGATTGTAGTACTCAGACAATCTGAGCACATGCTCAACGATTGAGCTTTTCTCCCTTAGTTTGCAGGCTTAAGAAACTTGTCAGAGGTCTCATACCTCTTGACGTGGGCACTAGTCTGAAATCCCAATTTCAGTCTTTGGAACATCTCATATGTTCTGCGACGTTTCAAAAAACGTCTTTGGTGCCACAATTCTAAACCGTTAGTATTACGCACTGAACTATCACGTAGTCATCAAAACGTGTATGTCAGATGTTTCCCAACATCTACAGACGACGCTCGAGGTTCAATGCACTGAGCGGTGCATTAAGGACATAGCCCTTCTGTGCAGCAATGAGGACAATCCTCAGTTCACGGACCCAGTCCGCATAATTTCTACTGTCAACTCTCAACTAAATTTTCTCTAGGAACATATCTAAAATAGTAGAACCAAAGCGTGAGCTACGACATAATTTGCAAAGACCTTTTGACTATGTTCATGATAATTAAGTTCATCTAACCAAATTATTCAATGAACTCCCACTTAGATAGACATCCCTCTAGTCATCTAAGTGATACATGATCCGAGTCAACTAGGCCGTGTCCGATCATCACGTGAGACGGACTAGTCATCATCGGTGAACATCTTCATGTTGATCGTATCCACTATACGACTCATGTTCGACCTTTCGGTCTTCCGTGTTCCGAGGCCATGTCTGTACATGCTAGGCTTGTCAAGTTAACCTAAGTGTATTGCATGTGTAAATCTGGCTTACACCCGTTGTATGCGAACGTTAGAACCTATCACACCCGATCATCACGTGGTGTTTCGGAACAACGGACCTTAGCAACGGTGCACAGTTAGGGGAAACACTTTCTTGAAATTTCAGCGAGGGATCATCTTATTTATGATACCATCGTTCTAAGCAAATAAGATGTAAACATGACAAACATGACATGCAAATCATAAAGTGACATGATATGGCCAATATCATCTTGCGCCTTTTGATCTCCATCTTCGAGGCGTGGCATGATCACCTTCATCACCGGCATGACACCATGATCTCCATCATCGTGTCTTCATGAAGTTGCCTCGCCAACTATTACTTCTACTACTATGGCTAACGGTTAGCAATAAAGTAAAGTAATTACATGGCGTTTTCATTGACACGCATGTCATAAATAAATTAAGACAACTCCTATGGCTCCTGCCGATTGTCATACTCATCGACATGTAAGTCGTGATTCCTATTACAAGAACATGATCAATCTCATACATCACATATATCATTCATCACATCCTTTTGGCCATATCACATCACATTGCATACCCTGCAAAAACAAGTTAGACGTCCTCTAATTGTTGTTGCATGTTTTACATGGCTGCTAGGGGTTTCTAGCAAGAACGTTTCTTACCTACGCAAAATCACAACAGTGATATGCCAATTTCTATTTACCCTTCATAAGGACCCTTTTCATCGAATCCGATCCGACTAAAGTGGGAGAGACAGACACCCGCCAGCCACCTTATACATCAATTGCATGTCAGTCGGTGCAACCAGTCTCACGTAAGCATACGTGTAAGGTCGGTCCGGGCCGCTTCATCCCACAATGCCGCCGGATCAAGATAAGACTAGTAATGGTAAGAAATTGAACAAATCATCGCCCACAACTGCTTTGTGTTCTACTCGTGCATAGAAACTACGCATAGACCTAGCTCTGATACCACTGTTGGGGATCGTAGCAGAAATTCAAAATTTTCCTACGTGTCACCAAGATCAATCTATGGAGAGACTAGCAACGAGAGAGAGGAGTGCATCTTCATACCCTTGAAGATCGCAATGCGGAAGCATTATAAGAACGCGGTTGGTGGAGTCGTACACACAGCGATTCAGATTGCGGTCGATTCCGATCTAAGCGCCGAACAACGGTGCCTCCGCGTTCAACACACGTGCAGCCCGGTGACGTCTCCCACGCCTTGATCCAGCAAGGAGAGAGGGAGAGGTTGGGGAAAACTCCGTCCAGCAGCAGCACAACGGCATGGTGATGGTGGAGGAGCGCGGTACTCTAGCAGGGCTTCGCCAAGCACTACGAGAGACGAGGAGGGAGAGGGGTAGGGCTGCACCAAGAGAGAGATCAAATCACATATGTTGGGCAGCCCCATAGCTCAAGTATATATAGGGGAGGGGAGGGGCTGCGCCCCCTCTAGGGTTCCCTCCCCAAGGGGGGGCGGCAGCCCTAGATCCCATCTAGGGTGGCGGCTAGAGGGGAGAGGGAGAGAGGGGGGCGCCTAGGGTGGGCCTTAAGGCCCATCTGGACCTAGGGTTTGCCCCCTCCCACTCTCCCTGTGCCTTGGGCCTTGGTGGAGAAGGGGGCGCACCAGCCTACCTGGGACTGGTCCCCTCCCACACTTGGCCCATGCAGCCTTCTTGGGCTGGTGGCCCCACCTGATGGACCCCCGGGACCCTTCCGGTGGTCCCGGTACATTACCGATAGCACCTGAAACTTTTCCGGTGACCAAAACAGGACTTCCCATATATAAATCTTTACCTCCGGGCCGTTCCAGAACTCCTCGTGACGTCTGGGATCTCATCCGGGACTCCGAATAACATTCGGTAACCACGTACATACTTTCCCTATAACCCTAGCGTCATCGAACCTTAAGTGTGTAGACCCTACGGGTTCGGGAACCATGTAGACATGACCGAGACAACTCTCCGGCCAATAACCAACATCGGGATCTGGATACCCATGTTGGCTCCCACATGTTCCACGATGATCTCATCGGATGAACCACGATGTCAAGGATTCAATCAATCCCGTATACAATTCCCTTTGTCTATCGGTACGATACTTTCCCGAGATTCGATCGTCGGTATCCCGATACCTCGTTCAATCTCGTTACCGGCAAGTCTCTTTACTCGTTCTGTAACACATCATCCCGTGATCAACTCCTTGGTCACATTGTGCACATTATGATGATGTCCTACCGAGTGGGCCCAGAGATACCTCTCCGATACATGGAGTGACAAATCCCAGTCTCGATTCGTGCCAACCCAATAGACACTTTCGGAGATACCCGCAGTGCACCTTTATAGCCACCCAGTTACGTTGTGACGTTTGGTGCAGCCAAAGCATTCCTACGGTATCCGGGAGTTGCACAATCTCATGGTCTAAGGAAATGATACTTGACGTTAGAAAAGCTTTAGCATACGAACTACACAATCTTGTGCTAGGCTTAGGATTGGGTCTTGTCCATCACATCATTCTCCTAATGATGTGATCCCGTCATCAATGACATCTAATGTCCATGGTCAGGAAACCGTAACCATCTATTGATCAACGAGCTAGTCAACTAGAGGCTTACTAGGGACATGGTGTTGTCTATGTATCCACACATGTATCTGAGTTTCCTATCAATACAATTCTAGCATGGATAATAAACGTTTATCATGAACAAGGAAATATAATAATAACTAATTTATTATTGCCTCTAGGGCATATTTCCAACATATTCGTCAAGGTGGAGTTTGTTAGAGTTGTGTCGAATATTATTGTACAAAGTAGGTTACAGTTGGACTTGGTTTTGGACTGTGTGTAGACAGGGTAAGAGTTGTTTTCCTAATAGGATACTTGTATCCTAGGCCTCTCATATATAGGAGGTAGACACACGATGTAATCTATGCTAACATAATAGTACGGGCACGCGGGGGAGCTGGCGGCGTGTGCCGGCGCTCGGGTGGCCGGTGTGCGGTATTACGACGGTGTCATGGGGAGGAGCGCCCATAGTCAGGCCCCGGGGATGTAGCCATATCAGTGAACCTCGTTAACAAATTTCAGTGCTGTGCTCGTGTGATTGCTTGGTCCTCGGATGATCGACGGTATGCCTCAGATTTATTCTAACATGCACACTTCCCATTTGTTTGTACGTGTACTTCTTGTGTTTGTGTTCGTATTTACCGCATTAGTGTTCGTAGTTTTGTCCAAGTTAGTGTGTACTTCCCAAATCACTCTGTGCACTTTCCATGTGTTTGTATTTATCGAGAGCAATATCCGTTGACAACTTATCTCGCATCTAACCTTCGCCCCCGCGAGGCGACGGGGACGCGCTCTAATCCCGCCGCCGCCAAGCCCCCCTCCCCATTTCCTCCTCCCTCGCTGCCGCCGCCACAGAGCGCGGCCGGGCAAAGCCCCTGTTGGCGGCGGCGGCGGGGATCGATTGTCCCCTTGTGCAAAGGGCTGACGCGGGCCGGTTCTTCGGGTGAGGGCTTGACTTTGCAGGGTGTCAGGGCGTGTTCATCAATCGGCGCTTTGCATTTGGTGCGGCAGAGATGCGGCGGACGACATGGCATGAGGCTGGAACCCGGCTGAGCGACGATGTGGTTGTGGTGGGGCGCCTCCGGAGGCCGGCCGATCTGGCGCTAGGCTCCAGGGCGCGGAGCCGCTCAGGGCGTTCTGGACCTGGCTGCCCGATCTTCCCTTTTGGCTTAGATCTGAGTGTGTCGGGTCCAGCCAGGGCTGACTATGGTGGTCTTGTTGTGGCCTTCGGCCACGATGGCGACCTAGAGTTGGGCACTGGTCTACCCCGTTGTTGCTGTCGTTCCTACTGAGTGTGGTCTTGCAGCGTCGGGGCCGCGAGGCTTCAGATTAATGGCGGCGGTCCTAGGGTTCCTCTCACGTCAAGATGAAGATCTGCCTGACACCGTCCTCCTGATCTGGCCAGAGTGTCGTGTTCCGAAAGGCTCCGCTAGCGAACTCCCATGGGCGTGTTATGCCTGGAGATTGCTGGATCGGGTGGGATTCGGTCGTGCCCACTGGTCCTCTGTTAAGGAGGGAGCGGCACGGAGCTTTGCTATCTGTTGCCATTAGGAGCTACGTTTTGCTCCATGGTGAAGTCAGAGGCGGAGAATGTCATGGAAGCCGAGGTTGGAGGACTAGTAACGGTGATTGGAGCCTACGACGTTGAGGAACTTGCTTCGAGTTTCGGGATTTGTAGCAGCGGCATGTAAGTGGGGGGCGACAACACATGTGAAGTTCAAGGTCTTACCTTTCAGGGTGAAAAATCCAAGGCCTAGCCTTAATTGGTTGTGTCTGGCAATGGCCTTGTTGAAGACATTGTTTTGAAAGCGGGGATTATCTCCAGGGTGAAAACCCAAGATTTAGATTGGGCGACGACGGCGCTGGTGCATTGTATCCTTCTTGGAGGCGTCGCCTTTGGAGAACTTGGATACCAGGTGTTGTCTTGGTGGTGGTTGTGCTGCAGTTGCATGGACTGCAACTCTGTAGCGGGACTTTTCTTTGTTTAGCTTCTTCTTCTTTTGTTTTTGGCTATGTGCATCCGTCATGCCTTTAGGGCATTGCGTTGTTGCAGAGGCCGGGTGTAATTGGTATCTTCGCGATATTAATATATACTCGTTATCGAAAAAAATGTATGGTGTTTGTTCATTAATGTGTATTAGCAACATAGCACACATGTGAAATATAAATTTATTGCATAGGTAACGAGAACCAGAAATGGAAGGGTGAAAACGGGAAAAACTAAAGGTAAATGGTTAAAATTTAGAAAAAAAAGTCAAAAAAAAAAACCAGGGAAACTATAGAAAAAAAACGAAAGAGAAAGAAATACTATGAAAATTCAAAGAAACATACAGGGGAAACAGTTAAATACCCAAGGCAGAGCACTGCAATACAACACTTAGAAGCTACCCCCTCCGTTTTTATTTACTTCGCATATTAGCTTCGCTCAAAGTCAAGCTTTGTAAACTTTGACAAAGTTTATAGACAAAAATATTAACATATACAATAACAAATCAATACCATTAGATTCATTGTTGAATGTACATCCATATCATATATATTTGTTATGGTAAATATTTATATTCTTTTCTATAAATTTGGTCAAACTTTACAAAGTTTGACTTCAGTCAATTCTAATATGCGGAGTAAATAAAAACGGAGGGAGTACATGAATTGCTTCATATGCCCTCCCGCACCCTCCATCGAGGGCACCCTAGTTTGGTTGTCCCAAGGCAAATATGTATGCATTAATTTTTGATTGATTGGGTTGGCCCAAAATCCCAAAAATCTTGAGGTGTACGCATATCGGTTTTATTACCCGCCATGAGCGGGGATTAAGATATCATATAAGCATCTATTAATTTATGGTTAGACTTGGACGAGCTTGTACATTGATATAGCGAGCTTGTGACACAAAGAGGTTGGACACTAGTTTAGCGGCCTAGAACAGCATAACACATTCTCCCTACATCCACAATGTAAGTGATATTTGTTTTGTCTCTAGGTCATAATGTTTGACCAAGCTTATTGAAGTACAATATCAACAATACAAAATGAATGGAATGAAAAATATATGTCATGATATATCTGTTGGCATTAGTTTTGGTTTTCATTTATAGACGTTGATGTCATTTTTTATAAACATGGTCAAACTTTAAAATGGTTGACTTAGAAACAAAGCAAATATACTTACATGTTCCTCTTCGGATTGAAGAAATTTCATTGAATTTTTTTAGAACTTCAATCCATAAAATCTTTTGGGTCATAGAATTTTTTCACCAGATTCCTATAGAATACATCTCTATGCCCTTTTATTCCATAATACGAATCTCATCATAATCTCTAACCTTTTTTTCTTTGAGACGTCCAATGCACTTGCACGTTATCTCTCTACTTTCTCTCATCAATTCTAGAAACTTTATATGTTTTTTTCAAAGCCACATATTTATAAATTTCTATATTTTGATATCTTGTAGGAATTCAAAGTACATTTTTTCCAAAAAGAAGGATGGCCCCGGGCCTTTACATGCAGCCATAGTATAGGAATTCAAAGAACATGACATCACAATCGTGGGTTTTCCCTATTCCTATGTTTTGCAACTTCTTGCAATGCAATCCAAATAGGCCCCAAGGAGGGAGGGAGTGTCACTTTATGACTTTTATTCCACCCAAGGAGGGAGGGAGTGTCACTTTATGACTTTTATTCCTGATTTTAAGTGGGGGGTGGGGGATGCTTTGTGATTTATGAATGCCACGTGTCATCCATTAGAATGGGTCTCACGTGAGACCTGGTCTCATAGAATTTTTTTTCATTGCTTTTTACCGACCCATGATTAACTTGTCCATCGCATGAATCACGATTGGGCAGGAAAGCAACCTGATTTCTGGCTGTCCCCTCACGAAAGAGACTGCAGCATGTGAAAAACGAAGGATGAGACATGGCTTCCATCGATCAAGCAAGAGATAAAACATGAATGGCCAAAAGAAGTGCGTATTCCAAATTTTCAAAGGAAAATAACCCCTTTTTTTTGTTGGACTAAGTTCGATCGCGACATCAACCAAACCATCGTTGTTGTTAATTCCCACGTTCTTATCGCCAGCTACCATCGATCGATCGCTCGCTATCCACTAGTACTATATATAATCACCATTGGTGAGCATAACAAGCAACAACCAGCTGCTCCAACAGTCGTACGCATAGTGGTCGTGGCTAGTGGCGGCACACACTGCACTGCACTGCACACCTAGCGATCGAGGGGTAGATATCAATGGCGTCCAGCTCCGATCAAGAGGGCAGCGGGAGCGGGCGGCGAGGGAGGCCGCTGGTGTTCGACGAGCTCAGGTGGGTGGTGCAGATCCGGGAGTCCCTGACGGAGGACGGCGACGACGAGGACGACAACGGCATCCCGGTCTCGGTGTTCAACGTGCCCAAGCAGCTGCTGGTGCACAAGCCGGAGGCGTACGTGCCGCAGTTCATCGCCCTCGGCCCCTACCACCACTGGCGCCCCGAGCTGTACGAGATGGAGCGGTACAAGCTCGCCGCCGCCCGCCGCGCGCAGCGCCGCCTTCGCCCCGCGGGGCTCAAGCTCGAAGCCCTCGTCGCGGAATTCGCCGACCGTCTCGAGCGCAAGATCCGCGCTTACTACCATCGCTACCTCGACTTCAGCGGCTTGACGCTCACCTGGATGATGGTCGTCGACGGCGCCTTCCTCCTCGAGTTCCTGCAGATCTACGCTGCCGCCGAAGACTGTGGCAAGCCGGCGCTGCGGAGGGTGTCGTCGAGGATGGCGCACCTGGTGGACTTCGCCGGGAGGAAGTCGGCGCACGGGCTCATACTGCGCGACATGCTCATGCTCGAGAACCAGATCCCGCTCTTCCTCCTCCGCAAGATCCTTGAGCCGCAGTGCGCGTCGGCCGACGAGGCCGGGGTGCTGCTCACGAGCATGGTCACCGGGCTCGTGAAGGAGCTCTGTCCGTTCAAGATGATGGACGGCGCCTTCCCGGCCGTCGACGTCGCCAAGTACGCGCACCTGCTCGAGCTGCTCTACTACCTTCTCGTGCCCAAGCCGCCGGCGGAGGACACTACGGCAGAGGCACAAGACCATGACGAGAACTACGACATCGAGGAACAGCCGACGGACGGCGACGGCGAAGAGAAGCCCTCTGGCGGCGGGTCCGAGTACGTGTCGCAGCTGTTCGCCGCGCTGTGGGGCTTGGCGTCGAAGCTCGGGAAAGGCCCGCTGCACTACGTGATGAGGCCGATCGCTTTCGCTGTCAAGGCGCCGTGGAAGATGCTCACCGTCGTGCCGGGCATGTCTGGCATGAAGTACCCCGTCGAATCATTCTTCATGTCCGGGGCCGACGGCCGCGGCGACCCGTCGTCTTCGTCCACGGCGGGCCACCTGAGCCGGCCACCGCTGATCGAGGAGATCATGGTGCCGTCGGTCTCCGAGCTCGTCAACGCCGGCGTGCAGATAGCAGCCACAACCGGCGACCTGTCCACCATCTGCTTCGACTGCAAGACGGCGACGCTGCACCTCCCGGTGGTGACACTCGACGGCAACACGGAGGTGATGATCCGAAACCTTGTCGCCTACGAGTCGTCGGCGGCGTCCGGCCCGCTGGTGCTCACCCGGTACACGGAGCTGATGAACGGCATCATCGACACCGACGCCGACGTGGCCCTTCTGCGGCAGCGTGGCGTGGTGCTGAACCGCTTGAAGAGCGACGGCGAGGTGACGAAGCTGTGGAACAGCATGAGCAGGTCGACGCGGCTGACGAAGGTGCCGGCGGTGGACAGGGCGGTGGAGGAGATGAACCGGTACTACGACGGGCGGTGGCGCGTGAAGACGAAGCGGTTCATGCGGAGGTACGTGTTCAGCTCGTGGCAGCTGCTCACCTTCCTCGCCGCCATCATGATGCTGCTGCTCACGACGCTCCAGGCCTTCTGCTCCGTCTACACATGCTCCCGGTGGTTCGGCGCCGTCACTGTCACGGCGGCGTCGGGGGAATGATAACCCGTTGAAAATTGAATTTTGGATGGGTGATCTGCATCTGCATGCGTGCCTTTCTGGATTCGGCTACGCGAGATAGATTGGCATGCATGTGTTTGGTTTGGCATTGGTATTTTCGGAGTGGATGTGCATTTTTTGTTTGATTTTTGGGTTCTAGTTGATGCAAGTGAGATTGTTTATAGCTTCATATGAATGCCATTGGTTTGTAAACATACTAACTATGATTATTTTCCATTAAAATTACCGAGAGAGGTATATACATGTAAGCATTTGAATATAAATTGTCAAGCATCTCAGAAGATTTGAAATCTCGGTTGGAATCTAGACCATGCAATTTCTTGGGGCTCCGTGCTCTAGTTGCCTCGGTTCATAGGATAGGATTATCATAGGAATAGGAATCTTGTAGGAAATGAGATGACATGTATCTCAAATCCTATGAGTAGAAATAGGAAACAAGATGTCATTTGGTTGACACCAAAGGAATTTTTTCATTGAGTATAGGCTCTTTTTTATTTTCCTATGAAATGTGGAGGATAGGAACCAATCCTATGTAGGAATAGGAATCCATTCCTATGAACCAAAGGGCTCTAAAGGAATCCTATCCTCTAGAATTTCTATGAAATTCCTCTAAACCAAAGGAGGCCTTAGGGTTTCAAACTTGTACTGTGGCGGTTATAAGATAGTGTTGGGGTTTTGACACCAAAGAAAAAACCCAAGCCGCCTCACCCTGCCCCCAAAATCTAGAGGGATGGTCGATGCTCGAGCCGTAGAGGCAACATGGTAACTGCTTCAGCCAGCAGTAGGATAGATGCCGGTGAGCGGAGTCGGAGAGCATTGTAGGTTGTGATGAGGTAATTGGGAACGAGGATGATTGGAAGTAAGGAAAAGGCTGGGTTAGGGAGAAACGGGGTTATGGTTGTCGAAAGGAAGGAAATATTGTGAGGCATTCGATATAGATTCATTGGCTAGGCGGGAAGGGGGAGGGGAGGTGTGGTTGCGAGATCACAACCACAATGGAATTTCTTTATGTATATGTAGATGTGATTTTTTAATGCAATGTAATGCAATGATGTACAAATCTTCTGCATATTCTCAAAAAATAAGACATAAAAGAAGTCAGGAAGAGAACTGGAGAAATGGGCCATGCTCCAGATCTCCCAGAAGGCGCCTTAGTTGGACAATCAACATTAACATGAGAACCAAGTATCCTTTATGTAGAAAAAAATCTTTACTGTCTAGCTAGGAATTCAACATGATTCGACATAAATGAAAAAAAAATTTTTATGCCCACATGAGATTCTTCCACGATCCACATTGCATAATTTAGAGACAACATGATGTTCACCATCATCACTACCATCACCACCATCCGTCATCCTTAAATCGCTCACTGTTAAACACTCTGTAAAGCAGGAAGGGCAAAATCGCAGACAAATAAACTGAGTGTCCAAGCTGTTCTCGGTTTTCGTACAAAAGAACACTGTTTTGAGTCATTTGTTGTTGTATTGTACTCCCTCCCTAGAGAATATAAGAGTATTTAGATCACTATTTTTATGATCTAAACGCTCTTATATTCCTTTACAGAGGAAGTAATTGCAAGGCTCATGAAATAGTGTCACCGCTGGGATGAACAAATAATGCATCTGATAAATGATAGGTGGTACCTCGATACGAGAACGTACATATCTGCTAGCTGATACCAAAGCTTGGGTAGTGCAAATACGAGGGGACATGCAATTTACCTACCAAAACGTCTAATATTTTGAGACGGGGGTAATACCATTCAACATAATTTTTTAGACAGTATTACCATTTAGCATAATTTTAAGATCAGATTTGATCTGCACTTTAAGAAACAACAAAAGTGCCAAGAGCAGGAAAAAATATGTCGTAGGATTCCAAGAAAAAGATGGTCCGTACTATGAGAAAAATACAAAATTGAACCCAAAAAGAATGTCAAATAAAACGGGAAAGAAGAAGAGTGATCTGGTTCAATAATTCGACCAATCCACTCCAGATCGATGCTGGAGAATCATTGCCACTCGATCGACCGACTGATTTTCTAATCCATCAGCAAATAGCTGCCCGCTGCCCGGACATAATAATAGTACAGCAAGTGTGTCCCACGGACCATAATTAAGGCCACATGCGTGCTGGCAAAACTTAGGCCTCCTTTGGTTCATATGATAGAAATGTTATAAGAATAGAAAAATCATAGGAAGTGAGATCAATTCCTATAGTGAAAGAGATATCATTTGATGCATAGGATAGAAATTTTTTCATTGAGTGTTAGCTAATGTTTTTTCCCTTCAAAATGTGAAGGATTGGTTCCTAGGAATAAGAATCCATTCCTACAAACCAAAGAGCCTCAAAAAAAAAATTTTCTATGCAAATCCTATCCTATAGAAATCCTATGAGATTCATACAAACCAAAGGAGGCCTTAATGTATTATTCTCGTTTGAAGTTACTTGGTGATAGATCATGGCGTCCACCGTGAGACACTGATTTGCATAGAAGAGTAGGGGCAGTTTACCAGACCTGCTGACACACTTGACTGTCGCCATGAAGACGGCCGAGCATAAGACTGCTGTTTTTTATCAGGAAAAAAAGTGGAGCAGATACATTGAAAATACATCGCCACAGGGTTAGCCATGCGCGTTGGCTAAGCAGGCTGGACTAGACGCAACTTGTCGGTCTGGCTCTTTGCCCGAGTTCAATTATTTCCCGGTTATTCTGTGATATTGTAATACTGGTTCTTCCGATTTGAACTTTTATATTTGTGCTCACAAGAAGAAGAAGAAAAGGTTATTCGCAAAAAGAAAAAGGGTTGCAAGTGGCCAAGTGGGCGTGGCGCATAGTAGGCTGGCATGTTTTTTTTTTTGCATGGTAATACGTGTCTCATTCATATCATAAAGATCAAAGTACAAGCCACGTAAGGACCGACATGACAAAACTGAAAAGATAGCAGAACATCTCTGAGCTTGATACCAACGTCCGTCACCTGCCTCCGGCACCACCACAACAGCCACCAAAGAAAAAAATGGCGGATCACCTCCTCACCCGAGCTTGACGCGGCTCCATCGCTAATATGCAGCTTTGCGGACCTCCAAGGTGGCTCAACCAAAAGTGAAGCCCTTGCCGTTGAAAGAATCAGACCGGGGCAACACCCTGGACACGCCATCGAACTACAGATCTGGCACCCCATCACGATCAAGACGCCGAAGGAGCAAATCATATCTGTCATCCACGAATCACGAACCCAACACACGTTCTGGTAGGAGCTAGGGCCCTACCGGATCTAGGGCGTAGGTTGTAGGGGAAGGAGGGGGAAAGGCGAGGGCTAGTGCACGACGGCTGGCGGCATGGCGCCGTCCTTGCGACGGGAGCAGCGGCGGCGAAAGCAAGAGGCGGCTAGGGTTTAGGTCTCCTAGCTCCCTAAGGGAAGCCGAGCAAATATTGATTGCTTCTTGCTTGATTAGATTGATACATCTCCCCTCCTTATATAGAGGGGTTTACTTGACTCCTAAACAAACGATCCTAATACAATAAAATAATTGGGCTAAGCCCCTAATTAAGATACTTGGGCCATAACCCACTGGGCTAAGCCCCTATGCTGGTCATAACACTTCTCCCCGCCTGCACAAACAGCTCGTCCTCGAGCTGTAAGGTGGGGAAGCACTTGCTGAACTCCTCGAGGTGATCAACCAGCGTCAAACACCTTCGCGACAGCTGGGGCGGCAAGGTCGGCGGCGACGGCGTCCTCCGGAATGTAGTCTGCAACCTCCAGGTAGAAGAGTCACGGGCAGGCGTGGCCGGGCATGTAGGGCTCATCGCAATTGAAGCACAACCCTTGGCGGCGACGCTTGAGTAGCTCGGCCAAGGTGAGCCGGCGGAACGGGCGCGCCGCGGTCGCGGCGAGGGGTGCCCCGGAAGCCTGAGCAGGCCGAACCTAAGCGGGATCTGGCCAGGTTAGCGACCCAGTGTCTCGGGACGGTGACTCCTGCTGGACGGCCACAGCGTGGCGCTCGAACGCGCGGGCGTAGTACATGGCCGTCTGGATATCCTGGGGTCCCCGAAGCTCCACGTCCACGCAGATGTGATCCGGAAGTCCACCGACAAAGAGGTTGGCCCGCTGCTACGCCGTCACGCCCGACGCGTGGCATGCCAGGGCCTGGAAACGGTCGGCGAAGTCCTGAACCGTGGAGGTGAAGGGAAGGCGGCCTAGCTCCGCCAGGCGGCTCCCGTGGATCGGGGGCCCAAAATGAAGGAGGCAGAGCTCGCGGAAGCGCTCCCAAGGGGGCATGCTGCCCTTGTCCTGCTCGAGGGCGTAGTACCAAGTCTGTGCCGCGCCGCGGAGGTGGTAAGAGGCGAGCCAGGTGCGCTCCGAGGCGAGGGTGCGCTGCCCGCAAAAGAACTGGTCGCACTGGTTGAGCCAGTTGAGGTGGTCCTCCGTGCCGTCATAGGTGGCGAAGTCGATCTTGGCGAACCGCGGCGGTGTCTGGGTCGGAGCGTCGTGTCGATCTGGCTCGAAGGTGTGGAGCAGCGCGGCGGGTGGCGCCTGGTCGGAGTACTCCAGGTAAGGACCCGCGGAGCTGGATGGCCCACCGAATTGCGGAAACGGGGTCGGCTGCTCCGGAGCCGTGGTGTAGACTGGCGATGGCGAAGACCCAGCCGCCCAAGCTGGTAGTGGCGATGGGGAGGCGGGAAACCTGACCTGATGTATCGGAAGGCCGGCCGGCGAGGACGCCCCTGAGCTGGGCAGAGGTGGCGCCAGTGGTTGTAGCGTTGGCAATGGAGGGTGGGCGGGTGCGTCGGTTACCGCGGGGGAAGGTGGCTGCAGATGCCAGAGGGGAGCCGCAGCTGGCGGTGGCGGCAGATGCCACAAAGGAGCCGCGGCCGGAGTGGTCTCGTCGGGGAAGCCCGCTGTAGGCAGGCGCGCCCTGGGACGACCATGGCAGCATGGGGTGGCCGTAGGCGGCGATCGGCGCAGCCGGCGGAGGTGCGTACGGCCCGGCCATGTACGATTGGTACTGGTTCAGAAGGCGTCCTTGGACGGCCATCACGAGATCCCGCAAGGTATTGGTGACCTGTTCCGACGTGAAGACAACGGTCGTTGGCGGCGCGAAAGTGATGGGGGCCGGGGGCGGTGAGGAGCCCGCGGTAGTGACTGGGCCCGACAGCGTGGAGGCCCCGGCGGTGGTCATCGGGGCGGACGTCATCGGCGCGGAGGTGGAGACGGGCGGCGGCGGCGATGGTGTTGACGAAGACATGATCGGACCCAAGTCTCTGGATACCAAATTGGTAGGAGTTAGGGCCCTACTGGATTTAGGGCGTAGGTTGTAGGGGAAGGTGGGGGAAAGGCGAGGCATGGTGCGCGGCGGCTGGCGGCGTGGCGCCGTCCTTGCGACGGGAGCAGCGGTGGCGAAAGCAGGAGGCGGCTAGGGTTTAGGTCTCCCGGTTCCCTAAGGGAAGCCGAGCAAATATTGATTGCTTCTTGCTTGATTAGATTGATACATCTCCTCTCCTTATATAGAGAGTTTACTTGACTTCTAAGCAAACGATCCTAATACGATAAGTTAATTGGGCTAAGCCCCTAATTAAGATACTTAGGCCATAAACCACTGGGCTAAGCCCCTATGCCGGTCATAACACGTTCCCTCTTCCAGATGTCGTCGATTCAGACCACAATTTGTATTCGTTCCTGGACTACCTCTCAAGCTCCGCGCTGACGCTAGAGCAAACGCCGCCGCAACGGCGGAGCCCGAGGACACAGGTCCACCATAAGGATGCCGCCTCCACCACGCCATCCTTGCTTGAACAGGCTGGTTTTTAGATTCATCCCCAACCATAGAATCGATGGCCTCGTCAGGAAAGGATCCGAAGAATCTTTATTTAACGCCTTCATCGTCGCCGTCGAAATCAAGACGATGTACAACCTAAAAACATAGACTATGAAAGAGTAAAACGATCCACGTGTGTGGATCCGGCGACCCCTCTTAACACCGACAACCGAGGTCGCCGGCGGAGGGGAGCCGCCAGAGGACGGCGCTGGAAGATTGGCCTCCTAGCAGCGACTAGGGTTCCAGTCGTTAAGACGAATGGAAATCGATCTGTATCGTAGGCTGGCATGTGCAGTGAGTTTCATGCACCGGAAGTTTCACATACTGACAACACGTGAGCTTTATAATCAGACACCGTGACTAATCGTAAATGGATTTGGATGTATTTTTGTTTCTCCATACAGTCGAGTGTTAAGTAACACTCCCTCCGTTCCTAAACATAAGTCTTTTTAAAGATTTTAATATAAAGACATCCATATTGAAATATCTGAAAAGGCCTATATTTAGAAACGGAGGGAGTAAAAGCATTGTATAGAATAGAACATATTCCATGTATCTTGTATCCTGTGTGGTACATGAGATGATGAGTCAACCCACTCTTTTACCCTTAGTGAGGCAAATCCCTCAAAGCTTTTCCTCTCTTTCCATCGTTGAGAATGCTTCACAAACTAGTATCTACTCCATCTACTGTCTATCCCTCACGCATCGTGCGAAGCAACCTATGGTTGGATGGTTAGGAGGACAGTAGCATTCCCAGCCCAATAAGGTTCAAGTCCTAGACTTAACATTGGTGCTCGCATTATTTCTGAATTTATTTAAAATTTTGGGCGATGTTATTCAGTGGAAGGAGACGTTCCCGTCAACTGCGATGCGTCTATTGTGACTTCGTAAATTCTCAAGATGCTATGCTGGCTCAGTCTCTCGGAGGTGAGTGTATACTTGTGTATGTGAGCGACTTCGATTGAACTGTGCTAAAAAAATAAAAATAAAATGTCCATCCCTCACACTAATGTTTATTTATCTCAATAGGCTAATTATTAGACTAACAAAATGGAGAGCAACATAACATTATTTTTATTTACTCTACATATTAGTATTGTTCTAAGTCAAACTTTACAAATTTCGACCAAGCTTATAGAAACGAGTATAGATATTTACAATAACAAATATATGTGGTGAGAAAGTATATTCACAACACTGAATCCAATAGTATTGGTATTGGTATTGTATTGTATATGTTAATGATTTTTTTCTATAAATTGATGAAAGTTTGACTTGAAATGAAGCTAAGATATAGAGTAAAAAAAACACACGGAGTACATCTATAAATTGTCCATTCAACCATGTTAATCAGCACAATAAAGTAATTATTCATCGCATATCAAAGGATCCACAACAAGATTTATATAGATGATCAAAACAATGTAGGAAGCTTATCTGACTAAAAAAACTGAAACACGTAGAAAGATCCTCTACATAGCCACTACTATGAACCAATAAACATGTTCGGTTTTTCCAAATTTATTTTACCTTATGTGGCGAGTTTATTTACTTTGTTCCTTTTACTACATTTTATTACTTTTATTAATTTCTGTTTCTTCTCTTATATTTCATTTCATTTTATTATTATCCTTAATTTTACTATTTATCTTTTTTTATATTCCTTATTATTTTACCTTTTATACTTTATATTTTTTGAAAGAAAATGTAAAAATAAAGGAATATTTTTTCAATGCACGAACCCTTTCTAAAACCACATGAACATGTTTAATAAGATATAAATTACGAGAATAAGTTTTTTTATCATCTTGTCATTCAGTGAACAGTTTTCAAATGCGCAAGCACTTATAAAGACTACATGAAGATTTTTAAAATGTGTGAACACTTTTGAGACAACATGAACATTTTTGATAAGAAAAATTGAATGCCTGAACACTTTTTAAGACTGCATGAACATTTTCTAAAATATGTGGACATCTGTTCGAAAATTACAAGTAAAAATTCTTCAAATACGTGAACATTTTTCTTGTTACATGAACATTTTTCAAAAATACGTGAACACTTTTTTAACTACACATTTGTTTTCAAACATGAAAACTGCTTTAATAAAAAAAGCAATTAAATTTAAATAGATTTTTTATATGCTTTGAATAATTCTAAAAATTTATAAACACATTTAAAATGTCATGAATTTTTTAAAAACATATTAAACATTTTTAGTGGGCTAATAATTTGTTAAATTAGATGAATAATTTTATAAGATGTAACAAAATTTTATTAATTTCATGAAGACATTTTAAAATACGCAAGCACATTTAAAATATAGGAGATTTTCAACATTATATTAACATTTCTTAACAATACAAACACTTTCATAATTTGATAACAAAAATATAATTTCACTTTTGGCTTATATACACAAAATTAAAATAATTATTTTAATATATATATTTTAGGGGAATTGTTTTAGCATATATGTAAAATTGTGTTTTTCATGGACCCATTCGAGTCTAGTTTTTAACGTAAACAAGTTTGTTATCATCAAAATTAATGGCGCGATAAATGGGCATGCCCAAGGATGAGCGGCACGGTGTGTAGGACCGTGTTCTTCGATATGATGCTCGTTGCATCATAGATCCTGGAAAGCATAGGGCGCCCTTTATGTTTTTTTCTTCAAATTCAAAATAATAGTCATGAATTTTATTAAATGCTCAGGAGTTTTAAAACTGTTCTCTTTTTAAAAACTATATATGATAGTTTTTCAAATGTGCTCATATTAGAAAAGTGTTCTCTTATTTTGAAAAATGTTCACAAATTAAAAAATCAACAAATCTACAGACATGTACATGATTTTTAAAAAAATCGCGCGTACTAAGAACATACCTGAATTTTAAAAATTACGAAATTTAGAAACTAAATATGAGTTTCTACAAATTTTTCAAAAAAAATCTTTCATTACTATAATTTTTAACACATTAAAAAAGTTCCTGATTTTGAAAAAATGGTCATGTTTGTGGAAAATTGTCATGAATTTCGATAATGTGCATCAAAGTTAAGAAGAAATGTGAAAATTCAAAAGGTTAAACGAAAATAACATAAAAGGGAAAAAGGAAATAAAAGAAAAAGATTGAAAAGTGAAAAGAGAAGAAACCAGAAGAAGGAAAACATACAAAAGAAAAATACCAGAAACCAAAATCTGTCCTTTTTTTTGGCAAAGAAACCATAATTTGTAGAAAAAAGAAGAAAAAATCAATGGAAGAAGGAAGAAAAGAGAAAATATCGGTCAGACAAGGATTGCAACTTGGGTCAGGCCACTGCGCCTGTGTGCGCGCGCGCGCGCGAAATTTTGATGAATGATGTCATATAATAGTTACCTGTAGCATCACCTACCCACAGTCAGAAGTGAGCTACGTAGTACACACCTCCTCCCCTCTCTCCTTGGCTTCTATGTCAACAAGTGCTGCTCGGATGGGTACCCGGGGCAGGCGGCTGACCCTTGCGCCACCGCCGGCCTCTGCCGGGCCGGCGACGTCGCCGGCGTCGAGAAGCTTGTCTGGCTCAAGATTCTCATGCCTGAGATCGGATGTTGGCTCCTCCGACGAGGAGGATGCTGTCACGACCAGTACAGCGGGCACCAACGAGACCAAGGGCTATGACCTTGGGGCCCCAGCAAACGGCAAAACAGGCGGGCAGGAGGAGAAGAAGACGCTGACGAGTGGGCCAGGCAGCGAGTGAGAGCGTGTGTGTGAGCTGGCCTGCGTCCCGGACAAGTATATTATGAGGCGTGCGTTAGCAAGTGAAGGCATCGAGAATTATTGTAACCGAATATTCTATCGAGAAGCTGATCTTCTCTGGCCTCCTCCTTCTCCTCCCTGCTACCTACTCCTCCTTCCCCAGATCTAGATCGAACCCATTACAGTTGGTATCAGAGGTCAGCCGACCTGGAGACGGCGTACCCCCGACCGTGCTACACCACCAAGCAGGCGCTCAAGACGGCGGCGATGGAGGAGCAACTCACGGCGTTGATCAAGTCGGTCAAGGAGGGTCGCGCCGCCAACGACGCCAAGCTGGAGGCGATCCAGCAGTCGCTGGAGCTCTGGCGACCGGCGGTCCAGAACCTGCAAGGTCAGATCGACGAGCTCCGAACTCAAGTGGGTTGGATCGCGCTGCATCCCGTTCTCGTGGATCCGGCGGCCACCGAGGAAGAGACCGCGCGGGCGTCACCGCCTGCCGCGTCGGAGCACTCAGGGCCAAGTGGCCACGGCGAGATCGATGACTCCGGGGGCTTGGTTCACGGGGTGGTCACCACCCTGGTACCGCCTCCGGTCAAGGGTGCGTTACCTTCTTCCTTCTCGGCTAATCCAGTACAAGGGGATCTGGAGTTGGTTCGTGGGTCGACGAGTGAGGGGCCGCAACATCACGCCCAGCACGCGTCGCTCGCGCATTGGGCTTTGACCAAGCTTGATTTTCCACAATTCGATGGGGATAACCCTCAATTCTGGAAAACTAAGTGTGAGAAGTATTTTGATGTCTATGGAGTCAGTAAGGATGTGACTGTGTGCAGAGGACTTTGTGTGGCTGTGTGCATCTTAGTTATGCAGAGGCTGGGTGTAATGCTTAAACCTTTTAAGTAATAAAGCGCCCCTTTTCGAAAAATATTCAAGAACCCTGATTTTTTCTGAGTAACCATTCAATAACCCTGATAACACTGCATAGTTGAGGAAACTCGCATGCTTGGTTTTCTAGGCCTGGCCGTAAGCGGTTTTCAATCATTTCATTATCTGTTTTGTAGAAACATCTTTTTATTTTAAAAAACAGGTCAATCAATTCTAGAAAATTGACACAAGTATATTGTGGAAAATTCTAAAGATTTTCACGTAGACAATAAAAATGTCGTATATATAAAGTACAATGTTCATTGCCTATTTAAAAATCATGCATGCTAAAAGATAATCATGTATTTTAAAAATACGCATTTGTAAGAAAATATGTAGAAAAACCATCAAGGGTCCTAAAAGTATTTGTTGTGTGCAAGTTGAGGCTTATAATGGTAAAAATTGTGCATTTGAGTTCTAAAAGTGAATAAACGGTTCAATGCAGTTTCTATTTAGATGATCCACGCACTCTATTTTGCAAACGAAGAAGAACCTAAAATTACATTTTTTTAATTTCGTTGGCCTCATCTTCCCATCAATCTTCAAATTAAAAACAATGACTTATGCCTGCAGGGGTTGACGTCATTGTTCAGCTAGAAGTTCTACGACGGGCCACTCGGCCACCACGCGTGTGAATCATGGGCAAGATGTATAACCAGCTCATCACAAAAAACAGTATGACCACCGACGCCGGCAGATCGACCTCGTGTTGAGGGCCGGTCCTAAGGTTTTGGAGGCCCGGGGCGAACGTACAACTCGGGGTCCTTAATATACACATCATAGTAATAGCAAATGATATACGTATATATATAGTGTTATCAATAATATTTAAATGCATCCAAAATCAATACGTGTATCAAATAATTTATACGTCAAAATTACCTTAAAATTTTCTTATAACACTCCTCGATGCAAAGTCACTTATGCTGGGGTAGATGTCAATCTCATCCAATAATTTCTTCTCGATGTAAATCTCATAATCTTCAATTCGGAAATAAGATCATATACGTCAACATCAGATGAACCATCAAGAGAGAAAGTTTCTGCAGGTTTTGTGCAACACTCTTCAAGTTCATTATCACTTAGTGACTTCAGGGTGCCCGAGCTCAGTAAAAATCCAAATATATCTTTAAACACCATGAGTTCTTCAAATCTATCCTTCGCCATATCAATCAAAACATTAAAATATTTAACTCGGAAAGCCTTCTCAACTTCTATAATTTCTTGAAATTTTTTTGATGCATCGATTTATCCACTTCCTTTTTTTCCTTTTCCTTTGGTGGCTACCCGATGGATATGTCCTATTTGCTGGACGACATGATAACAACACAATGTTGAAAACAAAACAGTTTGTTGCATCAATCGTTGAACGGTGCCAGCTATGCAACCAAGGAAATTATTGTATCAATATTATATGAATATACCTCAATTCCTGATCCTGATGGTCAAACTTCGGTGCGTCTTGTCTGCCTATACAGCGCGGTAGCAGCGCAGCGCGAGTCTGCAGAGGATTGAGAGAAGAGCAATTGAGCAAAGGTCAAATTGTTGTTGACGATGGTGCCCCAGAATTGAAATAGGCGGCTGACATAATCGGATTAGTAAGGCAATTACCAAGGGACGACGGCGAGGCTGGAATACATGTACGGAGTAGGGCGTCGGCGGCATAGGGCGGCGTCTGCGTGATGGAACAGAATAGGAAGTGAACCGTCAGATTCAGATTGAGCGCTGATCGCTCCTTTTCTTTTACTTTTTACGTGATCGCTCTCCTTTTTTTATGCGAAGGAAATCGGAATAGCTCGCTGCCTGGTGCTTTTCCGAGAAAACGAATCGCTCACTGGGATCAGGCGATCGACCTGTGCTACTCCCTGCGCGCGTCTGCCTGCAGTATGGGCCATAGGCCTAACCTACCTACATACCTGGGCGGGGGGCCCTGAAATTTGGGGGCTCGGGGCGGCCGCCCCCCTGCCCCCCCTCAGGGCCGGCCCTGCTCGTGTTCGATGTCGACCAAGCATGTGTGTTGTATTACTGCCGGAGCTGATGGCGCCACGACATTGCTGGTGCGCGAGACGGCCTTGAGTCTCGTGTGCATCACGAATGATGTAAAAAAATCATGGATGTTAGGGAAATGCTTATATATATGAAATAAAATATTCATCACATTTTGAAAAAAGTAATTGCATTTTTTAAAAATTACACATAATATATATAAATACTCATGTATTAAAAAGTTTTCTGTAATTTTTAGATAAATGAAAGAAAGAAATGTGAAAAAGAATCAATTATTTGGATCAAAAGAGGACAGAAAAATCGAAACAAAAAACAAAAAATGAATCAAATATAAAGGAAAAGCCTCTGAAATCAAGAAAAAAGCTAGAAGAAACAAACGAAAAACAAAAGAAACCAGTGAAAATTTGATAAAGAAATAAAAAAGACAAAACGGATTGCAAACCGGCGAATGGTGCATGCCCATTATGTGCATGGGCGATTGGCGAACTATTCCATGGACTAGGCACGGACTACGGTCAGGAAAAAAGGGTGTCGAGTAGGTTTTGTGCATCAGAAATGTTTTTTAACTCAAATTTGGTTATACTAGAAAACTAGTAGAATACCCGTGCGTCGCCACGGGCCAACAACTAAATTTGTAAACAATCCTCATTTTTCGGGCCACAACTAAATTTGTAAACAATGCTCATTTTCCTCACATAATGTTCAACCACAATACAAATGCAAAGCATCTTCTCTATTCTTACAAACACCGCACAACACAAATGCAAGCATCTTCTCTCTATTCTTACAAACACCACACACCCTCTAGATGCTCTTTCCTGTTGAACTTGTCGTCTGTCCACCTTCTCTCATCATTCATCCTCGCAACCTATTGCCCCTAACTCTGCATATAGCTTCCATGTCATTTTGTTGTTGTCTCAAACAATATGAGAACAACCCTTCCCGGTCTATTCCTAGCTGAATGCCCGTGTGTTGCCATGGAAGAACAAACTTATCTATGGAAGCTAAATCTAGCTGAATGCCCGTGCGTTGCCATGGACGAACAAACTTATCTATGGAAACATATATCAAAATATCATTATATTTAGTGGGTACATCACATATTTATAGTCATGTTGCAACAAATAGTTCTTGTCTATCTCTTGCTTTCCTCTAAATATGTTTCTCCTAGCATGCATTTGAATTTCCGCCTTGGCCAGAATATCTATTTCATGTACTCCTTCAACCCAACAATTGTCTTAATCTCCGCCAATCCACAAGATTCCCTTTCCATCGTTGTGTTGCACATGTCATCTTTAAAAACAAGGCAATCGAATGGCATCATCAACATTAGTCATCTGCATTGGGCACTCGAGAAGAAGGTACAATCGGCTTCTCTGACCAGATTCTGTCTGTGTTACTCTTCGATATTGGCGAGTTCCGTATCAAGAGAATTCTAGGCTTTCTCCTTTTCAACACAAGCACAAAAATTGAGATGCAAAACTTGAAGACATACATAATCTGTGATTTCGTACAAATAATTATAGTGAATATATACTACTACTACCACCACTACCAACTACAACTTGTGACTGATCACATAAAGATATATATTTAGAAGGATGTGTGTTGCTTCGACTTTTAAAGTGATATATCATTACCGTGTTTTGTCTCTTCTCACTTTTTTCCTCTCCTCCTCTTGCTGGCTAGTCTTCTCTAATTATTTGTTGTCAATTGTTTTATCAAGGTTATGCAAAAAGAAAGTTCAAAATGCTCACATCCAATATAACTCTCTATGAAAATTGATTATTCAAGAGTGATGATGCAAATTAAAAGATGAGACACCACCTTGATGAAAAAAAGGCAAATCCACTTGTATGGCATTGGAATATGTTATCCAGTGGGTTTCTTGTTCACTGGAGTAAAGTTCAGCACTTTCATGGAATTAATCAGTAGAATTATTGTAACACCAAGCATGTACAAGTATCCCAAGATGATCACAAGTGAAATTTCTACTATAGTGCATACTAAACATACCTGACCTTTTTCTTCTTGAATCCATCAAATTTTCATTTCATTTAGAGCATCATAATGTTGTGAATACAACTTCAAAACTATTCCTCAAAACTTCTAAGTCTGAAATCATCTATATAAATGATTTGTGTAGCAATTCATAAATTGCAGTCAGTAGACAAATTAGTTAGATTTCACATGCATGAGACGATGGATTGTGTAGATGATCCCTAAGATGTAGAACAACACAACCAGAGAAAATAGCATCCAAAGGGACGAATTAGCTAGCTAGATTGTGGTTGCATGCATGAGTCAGCCGACGCAAGGGAAGTTGCGCGGAGCGCCACGACGAGCTCGGGGTCTGGGCCCGAGCCGTTGCACCTCCGCAGATAGCTGTTTGTTGCCGGGTAGACGCCACGGCCGACAGCGGCCAGCACAACCGCTGGGTCGCCAGTGTCCACCGCACTGCTGAATCAGCCGCCAATTGTAGCCACTGCATACAGTGTCCGCGCCTGCATGATGTGTGCCCGGCGAGGACGACACAGGGCAGCGGAGTCGTGCTAATCCGATAGTGAGATTGAACAGCGAGGCAAGGTGACCGACGGCGAGCGGGCAGGGCCTGCGGCGTTAGCTGCCGATCTCCCAGAACAGAGAGAAAGAGAGAGAGGGACAGACTGAGGAAGGAGAGGCAGGGTGCAGGAAGAGAAGAGGGCGTGGTGGAGGATTCTGGTGCCCATGGCGAGGCCTCTGTTGTCCCTTCCACCCGCAAACCTCCATGGCTAAGGTGCACCTACACACTAGCATGACCTGACGGTGAACTGGTTCGCGTGACGAGCGCGGGGTTGGCCATCACCGCCTCCTGGTCCTCCTCGCTGCTGCATAGCAGGCACGAATCGCTGCCTGGGTGGAAGAGTTGAGCTGGGAGGAGGAATCAACCGGCAGCGGTGCAACCTCTCTTGAGCAACCCTACGCGTGTGTGGAAAGGAGTGTAGAAGAAAGAAAATAAAGGAGAGGAGCGGCTTGTATGGCGGGGGCCTAACCATGATAAAAATCGGTACAACCCATGGGAGGTGGAGACCGAATGTATAGCTCATGATTCAATTGAGATATGATAGGGGAGGAAGGAAAACTGTGATTCAGTCGGTCGAAGTTTTGGAAAGTTCTAATTCAGCTGAGAAATAGATGGAACTAATGCCCGAGGGTGATTAGGAGGTCGGATATGACAAGGAGAACTTTTTTTTTGGAAAGTTTTGATTCTGCCGAGAATGGAGTTTGAGCGTTAGGAAAGGCCACCAACTGTATTTAATTTATGGTTGCTGATAATGATTAGGCCGGTGGTTGGTGAGGAAAAATTAAACCGGTGGTGGGAGGTGGGAGGAAATAAACCGGACGAAAATAAAACCGGTGTACCAGGCTACCAACTGAGGTGGAAAACAAATGTATAGCTCATGGTTCGATCGAGATATGATAGGGGAGGAAGGAAAATTGTGATTCAGTTGGTCAAAGTTTTGAAAAGTTCTGATTCAGCCAAGAAATAGATGGAAATAATGCCTCAGGGTGATTAGGAGGTCCACGATTAGGATATGACAAGGAGAACTTTTTTTGGAAAGTTTTGATTCTGCTGAGAATGGAGTTTGAGCGTTAGAAAAGGCCACCAATTGTATTTAATTTACTGTTGCTGATAATGATTAGACCGGTGGTTGGTGAGGAAAAATTAAATCAATGGTGGGAGGTGGGAGGAAATAAAACTAGAAGAAAATAAAAACGATCTATTAGGCTACCAACTGCTTCATTAGAAGTAGAGATTAGGAGTAAAGATAAAATGTTGCATACAATCAAATATGGGGTAACTGAACCCGACACAAAACGACCATAAGTGAAGAAGAGATTATAACTAGGACTTTATGCCTCTAAATTCTTGCTGAATCCACAACTGAAATTCTCCTGTTGTACCACCATTGTTCCGATAAAGGGTTTCCCCCCACTTTATATATAAAGCAATATCCGATACAGCCAGCTCGCTAGGGCCACCGTACAAACAAGCCCAAACGAAAAAAGAGAGAGAAAAAGAAAGAGAAAAAAATGCCAACAACGGTAGATCAACCAAACGAAGATGGCCTGCAACCGCTCCACCCTCCGAAGAAGTACCACCACGCACCCAGCACTCCGAAGCATCGCGTACCAAGCAACATCTTCAAGAAGGGGAAGACGACGATGTCGCTGTTTCCTGGACTAGTCCTAGGGTTTCCCCCGGTACGCGGGGGCAGTGGGGGAGGGTGTACCCGACACTCTTCAGGAAGGTCCGGCGGCACCCGCTGGCGTTGCCGCGTCGGGGCCGGACGAGCCGCCAGAGATTTCTCCTGACCCAACCCCCCCCCCCCCACCCGAGACGATCCATAGTGCACCGCCCAGCACGCCGCCCACCAACATGTGCCACCATGGTCACCGAATCAACTTCGCCGTCTCCCTGAGGCCACCGACACGAGACCTGGAGGATGAGAGAAGAGATAGTGGGCTCGAGGGCATCGGCAACGCATCCGACGTGAGGGGACATCCACCACCGCCACCGCGGAGCCGACCGGACGCACGGACAAGGGGCCTACCAGGCGTTGAGGCCCAACCAGACCCCAAAAGGGTCCGGACAACCCCTGCCGTCGCGCTGCAGCTCGCCGCCAACGAAGCCGCCACCACCTCCTCGCCACCAACACAAGGGAGCAGTGTCGCCGCGCACCGAGCTGCCGGCCCACCCTAGCCCAGATGGAGCCCAAAAGGGCCCAGATCTAGGCCGCGCGGGCGCCGCTGACCACCAGCACAGCCACGCCGCCGCACGACCAACGGTCGTGCCGCCGCATGAAGGACCCCGAAGCCGGCGGGAATCCCGCCGCCGAGCCACACCGCGGCCGGCCGAGCTGCACCGCCGTCATTAGGAGGCCCCTGCGCCCCCATGTGTGCATGGAAAGGAACGGTTCGCCGCCGCCAGCACCGCGCGGGCAGGGCCCGACGGACCAAGTCGGCGACGGTTGGGGGGAGGGAAGGACTGGAAGAGGGACGGAGGAGAGGGAGTGGCAGGGGGTCCGCCCGTCGCCCGGGGGGTGGGGGGCGAGCGAGTGGACGGGGAGGACGGGGGAAAGGGTTGGGCCGAGAGGGGGAGAGGGAGGCGGGGCGAGGCGCGGGCGGCCGGCGACTGGCAGCGGCGGGAGGGGAGGGCGGCAGATGGCGGCAGGGTGGAGCGGGGCGGAACCCTAGCCTAGCGCGTAGGTGGGGAGGGTCCTCTTGATCAACTTCGGTCTCTGGAATGAACTTTGGATCGGGTTACGTCGTACCACCATTGTTCTGGTCGACAATGTAAAAAATTCAGAAATCCAACCTCTAAAATAACTGCAAAGACTTGCAAAGGATCAGAACTCGTTGAACTGACGCAATAATAGACCGTCGTAGTCGAGAACTTCCCCGCGGAAGCGTAGGGTCATTGATACTTCATTTTCGTGTGTGTATGCATTCCTACGATTACTTTGCTATTTTCTGAACCTAGCAATCTGATGGTGGACAGGCTGTGGACAGTACATTGCAGGCACATTGGCATCCTGAGGAAGCACGGACTGCAGATCTCGCAGCCGGGGCTGGACACCACCAGGGGACGACGGCATACAAGGTCTCCGTCAAGAGACACCGGCGACATGCAAGCAGGCGGCCGGGCAGGCATGATCATGCATACAATCAATCTTGAACATTTTTGATGGGTTATACTATATGACTAATGGATGCGTCACGCATCAACGATATAGGGCGGATGAGGAACCAACCTGTGAGTTGGATAATTAAAGGGATAGTGATATTTTTAACCCATCAAGGTTGAAATCCTGATGCTCACATTTGTTCCTAGATTTATTTCTGGATTTCCGGCGATGCGCGTTTAGTGGAAGGAGACGTTCCCGTCGACGACGAGGTGCCTACGGTGACTTTGTAAATTTCAAGATGGTATGCCAGCTCAGTCTTTCGGAGGTGCTCATAAGGATAGGTACGCATGTGTTCGTTCATACGGGTGAGTGTATGCGCGAGTATATGAGCGCTTGCGTCTGTACTATGTTCAAAAAACGATACATGGCGGATGCAGGTGGGCAGCATCAAGGTTTTGGTTACCGAATGAGGCAATTTTACCGAGGGGGACTGATAAATGTGATTACCGTGGTTACCGAGAAATACCGACAAATACTGAGAATATTTCGAGCGAATTTTATAGTTGAATTTTGAATTCAAATAAGTGAATGAATAAATATTCAATCTAGAGACCTCTCAAAACAGAAACTAGGTTGCTACCAACACACCATAACCAACTCTCATTGCATTAATTAGATCCTACATACTTTATTGTAAATCAAGTGTTTAAATTCAAAAATTTCAAAAAAAGATATTTTTTGCTTGGTATGATGATTTACCGAGGGGCACGGAAATATGTGGTAATCATAATTTTTTTTGAAATTTCGACTGGTAACCAAAACCTTAGGCAGCATTACTCGAACGTGCACCAACGGCGGCCGTGCACGTCGCGACCGTGAAGAATGGCTAGCTTTAGTAATTAACTACTTTGCTCTACGAACTGGTTGGACCATGAAGATCAAGTTGGGATCGTGGACGCACAATATGTTGATGTCATGCAGTTCCCACACCCAGCAATAAATTTATCGAGTGCTTAATTTATCATGTCGACTCAATTGCATGCCCTTATTTCCACAACAATTTTACTACGGTTGGGTCTTATAGCATGTTTATATTTAGAAAAGATTTTTAGCAGCAAAAATTTGAACTTTCACTAGTAGGGAGGACCGTGCTGCCGTGCCTGCTTGACTGAGCACCAATATTTAGAAGTTGCTGTGGCGGGTTAATAATTAACATTAAATTATCTAAGCATTGATATTTTTTTTAGAAACACAGTAAAAACACATAAGTTCAAAAGACACTCACCCATATGAATGCAAATATACATACCCTGCACCTATGCGCATCTATGAAAGAATGAGTTGACAAACCTGAAATTAACGAAGTCATCACAGACAGCTCATAGCTGACTGGAATGTTGCCTTCAACTGAACAAATATTACCGAAAATCTTAAAATAAATGAAGGAAAATGTGAGTACACATATTAAGTCTAGGACTTGAACCCGGAAAGGAGGGCGGGGGGACTAACCATCTTAGTTACACCCAGTTCACCATCATTGATAAATACATGGTGCTTTCTCCTATGGTGGGAATGTATAAGTCTGACTCTTTCTAATTCCTGGTGGATAGAGTTTGTAGTGTTCTTCATGGATGGGAGGAAAACAGCCTCTATTTTTGAGGAAAAGGTACTTATAATAGTAGTTGCTGGAGTTATTTCGTCATATGTAATGTCAATTTTCAAGCTACTGGCATAGATACGCAATGTCAATTTTCAAGGGGTAATTACTGATGAAGCTATATACCTAGGGTAGGGTTATGGACCTGTCCTAACTGCTCTACTCAAGGACATCTCTAGAAGAAATCACCTTTCAATCGACTTGGAGGTGTTTCACTCGACAGACTCGAAGACACTCGACCAAGAAGCAATCACTTGACCAAGATCCAACCACTCGACGGCCAGGAGACATAAAGTCACTCCGCACGCTAACGATCGGTTATTAAGTAGCTTTTATGGTCATCATAGCACTTTATTAGGGGCGTTACCAGCAACGCCCGACCTTAATGTATTTAAAACCTTGCATAACTGAGGGCCGGAGGGGTTTGGCGAACTCTATATAAGCCACCCCCTCCTCAGTGTAAAGGGTTCGCACCCCTGTAATTCATAAACACATAATCCAGTCGACCGCCTCCGGGCTCCGAGACGTAGGGCTATTACTTCCTCCGAGAAGGGCCTGAACTCGTAAACCTCGTGTGCTTACAACTACTCCATAGCTAAGATCTTGCCTCTCCATACCTACCCCCCTACATTACTGTCAGACTTAGAACCACGACAGTTGGCGCCCACCGTGGGGCAGGTGTCTTAGCGATTTGTTGGAGGAGTTGCAATCTTTTCCGATCCAAATCATCATGGTTTCTGGCGGAGTTTTGGTGGAAGGCCGCGAGATCCGTCTCGGCTTGCTCACGTTCATCGCCGACGACTCCGCTTGGCTCCAGGAGGCTCCGCTCGACGTCGACGCACTCCCTGTCCGCGGGGCAACGCACTTTCGCGCGTGCGTTCGCGGCGTCCTCTTGCGGCAACCGTCGACCCATTATCGGTCGGCCCCTGTGTTGTCCTCCTTCCCTGTTTCCAGCCGGCGCAAGCGCTCCGGTCGGTCGAGACTTCAACGGTGGGTGAGACACGCTGTGGCACGCCAGTCGGCCACCCCTCAAGTCGCGGCGATCGAGCCCGACGAATCCGTCTACGGCCTGTTCGACCTGTCGACTGGCTCCGCAGAGACCGCATCCGAGTGCGACAACAGTGATCCGGCGGCGGAGGTTCTGATGGTCGATGGACCGCACAGTCCTCCCAGTTTTTCCCGCACCGATGGAGGCGCAGGTGGAGGCGACCCGTCGAATCCCCATGAGGAATATCTCCCCGAGCCTCTCACGTCGCTGTAGAGAGAAGAACTTCGTCTCCGGAACATGGATGCACTGCACACTCCTATCGTTGAAGAAACCCCCGAGGCTCGTGCCTTGGAGGACGCGCGCCTGGCAAACTTGGCTGAGCGCACTCGACTGGAGAACCTCCAGCGAGCACTCGACGAGCGTGCGCAACAACGGGTTCCAGAATCCAGTCGACGTCAACTCTTTCCGCCCCCGCAGGTATATCGAACTCCGATTCAGAATTTAGCAGCTGCAGCCCGTATAGCAGAGTCGATTCAACCTTCCCAGTCAGAGGCTGGCAAAGGCTTGCTGCAGATCAGAGCGTTACTCCGGGCAGCAGGAGACCAGAATTCCGCTGTTTCTCAGTCGTGGAACAGGATTCATAGCAGATCCATTGTTGCAGACACAGTCCAGTCGGCTCATAGCCCAAGATCGCCCCCGAGGCGTGAGGGACGTGGGGACCGGCGTGATCAGTACGGAAACCGTGAGCAGTATGATCATCGATTCGATCGTGACGATCGACATCGAGTGCCCACCCCTCCCCCAAGGAGTGGATCGTATGTGCCTCGACAGTAGGATGACAGGCGCCCTCATAGTGTTGGGCGAAGGATTCCAGCCGACCCCAGGGAACCAGGCTTTGATGCGAGATCCATTCTCGTTCAAGGTTTGGTCGACAGGAATAGAGCTCACCGAGAAGGTCACGACAGAGATGCACCTACCAGCAGTAGAGTACATGTTTCGGGGCCAGAGTGCTTTAGTAGAGCCATCAGGGCCGCTGTGATTCCTCCCAACTTCAGGTTGGCGACTGGAGTCAGTAAGTTCACTGGTGAGTCCAAGCCCGATACTTGGCTTGAAGACTACCGAGTGGCTGTCCAGATTGGCGGTGGCAATGATGAAGTGGCCATGAAGCACCTGCCTCTCATGTTGGAGGGCTCGGCCAGAGTGTGGCTGAATCAGTTAGCACCCAGCAGCATTTACACTTGGGAAGATCTCGCCCGAGTGTTTGTCACCACATTTGAAGGAACATGCAAGCGACCGGCAGGTCTGAAGGAACTGCGGTCTTGCGTGCAGAAGCCGAATGAAACTTTGAGGGATTACATCCAGAGATGGATCACGTTACATCACACGGTAGAGAATGTGCCTGATCACCAAGCAGTCTGTGCCTTCAAAGAAGGCGTCAAGTACAGAGAACTGAATCTGAAATTCGGTCGAACCGGAGACATGTCTCTGAATCAGATGATGGACATTGCCACCAAGTACGCTACACCCAGCCGGTGCTTGCTGCTCCAATCAGCAAAGAGCCTTTGCTGCTTTACATCGCAACCACGGGACAAGTCGTCAGTACGGTACTTACGGTCGAGCGGGAAGAAGAAGGAAAAGCCTTCAGAGTTTAGCGCCCAACATATTATGTTTCTGAAGTTTTGACCCCGTCGAAGCAAAGATATCCTCATTATCAGAAGCTTGTATACGGGATTTATATGACCACAAAGAAGGTTGCTCACTACTTCTCTGATCATTCCATTACAGTCGTCAGCGACACTCCATTGTCAGAGATCCTGCACAACAGAGATGCGACTGGTCAAGTGGCAAAATGGGAGATTGAACTCCTTCCTCTAGATATCAAGTTTGAGGCAAAGAAAGCTATCAAGTCCCAAGCAATAGCAGATTTCGTCGCCGAGTGGATTGAACAACAACCGCCGACTCAGGTCCACTCGGAGCATTGGACCACGTTCTTCGACGGTTCCAAAATGCTGAATGGTTCCGGTGCCGGGGTAGTATTAGTCTCCCCCCGAGGAGATAAGCTCAGATATGTTCTTCAAATCCACTTTGATTCCTCCAATAACGAAGCAGAATATGAAGCACTTTTATATGGGTTGCGCATGGCCATTTCACTCGACGTTCGTTGCCTCATGGTCTATGGCGACTCAGATTTGGTGGTTAACCAAGTGATGAAGGAGTGGGACGTCAGAAGTCCGGCCATGACTGGTTATTGCAATGCAGTGAGAAAGCTGGAGAAGAAATTCGAGGGGTTAGAACTTCATCACATACCCCGACTGAAAAATCAAGCAGCTGATGATTTGGCAAAAATAGGTTCCAAAAGAGAAGCCATTCCCAGCAATGTGTTTTTGGAACACATCCACACACCATCAGTTTAGGAGGATCCCTACACTGAAGAAGCCCCATAGCCAAAAAGTGCCACAGATCCGATTGAAGTTGAAGTTCCAGCTGTGGTCGACCTGATCATGGAAGTTTTGGTCATCACTCCCGACTGGACGGTACCGTACATCGCGTACATCCTAAGGAAAGAACTCCCAAAGGATGAAGAAGAAGCTCGACAGATTGTCCGTTGATCCAAGGCCTTTACAGTCATAAAGGGACAGTTGTATAGAGAAAGCGCGACTGGAGTCAGTCAGAAGTGTATAACACCGGAAGAAGGTTAGATGATCCTTGATGATATCCACTCGGGGACCTGTGGTCATCATGCGTCCTCTTGGACCATTGTGGCTAAAGCATACCGAGCGGGATTCTACTGGCCAAGGGCGAATGAAATGGCAAAAGAGATAGTCGACAAATGTGAAGGATGTCAGTTTTACTCCAATATGTCGCACAAACCGGCGTCAGCCCTGAAAACCATTCCACTCGTTTGGCCCTTCGCTGTTTGGGGACTGGACATGGTTGGACCACTGAGAACGGGCAGGAGCGGCTTCACTCATGTGCTAGTAGCAGTCGACGAGTTCACCAAATGGATTGAAGCTAAGCCTATCAAGAATCTTGATGCTTGCATTGCTATCTGTTGGAAATATGCCCTAGAGGCAATAATAAATTAGTTATTATTATATTTCCTTGTTCATGATAATCGTTTATTATCCATGCTAGAACTGTATTGATAGGAAACTCAGATACATGTGTGGATACATAGACAACACCATGTCCCTAGTAAGCCTCTAGTTGACTAGCTCGTTGATCAATAGATGGTTACGGTTTCCTGACCATGGACATTGGATGTCGTTGATAACGGGATCACATCATTGGGAGAATGATGTGATGGACAAGACCCAATCCTAAGCCTAGCACAAAGATCATGTAGTTCGTATGCTAAAGCTTTTCTAATGTCAAGTATCATTTCCTTAGACCATGAGATTGTGCAACTCCCGGATACCGTAGGAATACTTTGGGTGTGCCAAACGTCACAACGTAACTGGGTGGCTATAAAGGTACACTACAGGTATCTCCGAAAGTGTCTGTTGGGTTGACACGGATCGAGACTGGGATTTGTCACTCCGTGTAAACGGAGAGGTATCTCTGGGCCCACTCGGTAGGACATCATCATAATGTGCACAAAGTGACCAAGGAGTTGATCACGGGATGATGTGTTATGGAACGAGTAAAGAGACTTGCCAGTAACGAGATTGAACAAGGTATCAGGATACCGACGATCGAATCTCGGGCAAGTACAATACCGCTAGACAAAGGGAATTGAATACGGGATTGATCGAATCCTCGACATCGTGGTTCATCCGATGAGATCATCGTGGAACATGTGGGAACCAACATGGGTATCCAGATCCCGCTGTTGGTTATTGACCGGAGAACGTCTCGGTCATGTCTACATGGTTCCCGAACCCGTAGGGTCTACCCACTTAAGGTTCGATGACGCTAGGGTTATAAGGAATAGATATATGTGGTTACCTAATGTTGTTTGGAGTCCCGGATGAGATCCTAGACATCACGAGGAGTTCCGGAATGGTCCGGAGGTAAAGATTTATATATGGGAAGTCCTGTTTTGGTCGCCGGAAAAGTTTCGGGGTTTATCGGTAACGTACCGGGACCACCGGGAGGGTCCCGGGGGTCCACCAAGTGGGGCCACCAGCCCCGGAGGGCTGCATGGGCCAAGTGTGGGAGGGGACCAGCCCCAGGTGGGCTGGTGCGCCCCCCCACCAAGGCCCAAGGCGCAAGGGAGAGTGGAAGGGGGCAAACCCTAGGCTCAGATGGGCCTAAGGCCCACCTAGTGGTGCGCCCCCTCTCTCCCCCCTTGGCCGTCCCCCTTAGATGGGATCTAGGCTGGCCGCCACCCCTAGGGGTGGAAACCCTAGGTGGGGCGCAGCCCCTTCCCTTCCCCTATATATACTTGAGGTTTGGGCTGCCCATCACACATGAATTCTTCCCCTGTTGGTGCAGCCCTACCCCTCTCCCTCCTCGTCTCTTGCGGTGCTTGGCGAAGCCCTGCTGGAGTACCACGCTCCTCCACCACCACCACGCCGTTGTGCTGCTGCTGGATGGAGTCTTCCTCAACCTCTCCCTCTCTCCTTGCTGGATCAAGGCATGGGAGACGTCACCGGGTTGTACGTGTGTTGAACGCGGAGGTGCCGTCCGTTCGGCACTAGGATCTCCGATGATTTGGATCACGACGAGTACGACTCCTTCAACCCCGTTCTCTTGAACGCTTCCGCATAGCGATCTACAAGGGTATGTAGATGCACTCTCCTTCCCCTCGTTGCTGGTTTCTCCATAGATAGATCTTGGTGACACGTAGGAAAATTTTGAATTTCTGCTACGTTCCCCAACAGTGGCATCATGAGCTAGGTCTATTGCGTAGATTCTATGCACGAGTAGAACACAAAGTAGTTGTGGGCGTTGATTTTGTTCAATATGCTTACCGTTACTAGTCCAATCTTGATTCGGCGGCATTGTGGGATGAAGCGGCCCGGACCGACCTTACACGTACTCTTACGTGAGACTGGTTCCACCGACTGACATGCACTAGTTGCATAAGGTGGCTAGCGGGTGTCTGTCTCTCCCACTTTAGTCGGATCGGATTCGATGAAAAGGGTCCTTATGAAGGGTAAATAGCAATTGGCATATCACGTTGTGGTTTTTGCGTAGGTAAGAAACGTTCTTGCTAGAAACCCATAGCAGCCACGTAAAACATGCAAACAACAATTAGAGGACGTCTAACTTGTTTTTGCAGGGTATGCTATGTGATGTGATATGGCCAAGAAGAATGTGATGAATGATATGTGATGTATGAGATTGATCATGTTCTTGTAATAGGAATCACGACTTGCATGTCGATGAGTATGACAACCGGCAGGAGCCATAGGAGTTGTCTTTATTTATTGTATGACCTGCGTGTCATTGAACAACGCCATGTAATTACTTTACTTTATTGCTAACCGGTAGCCATAGTAGTAGAAGTAATAGTTGGCGAGCAACTTCATGGAGACACGATGATGGAGATCATGATGATGGAGATCATGGTGTCATGCCGGTGACAAGATGATCATGGAGCCCCAAGATGGAGATCAAAGGAGCTATATGATATTGGCCATATCATGTCACTATTATTTGATTGCATGTGATGTTTATCATGTTTTTGCATCTTGTTTACTTAGAACGACGGTAGTAAATAAGATGATCCCTCATAATAATTTCAAGAAAGTGTTCCCCCTAACTGTGCACCGTTGCGACAGTTCGTTGTTTCGAAGCACCACGTGATGATCGGGTGTGATAGATTCTAACGTTCACATACAACGGGTGTAAGACAGATTTACACACGCGAAACACTTAGGTTGACTTGACGAGCCTAGCATGTACAGACATGGCCTCGGAACACAAGAGACCGAAAGGTCGAGCATGAGTCGTATGGTAGATACGATCAACATGAAGATGTTCACCGATGATGACTAGTCCGTCTCACGTGATGATCGGACACGGCCTAGTTGACTCGGATCATGTAATCACTTAGATGACTAGAGGGATGTCTATCTGAGTGGGAGTTCATAAGATGAACTTAATTATCCTGAACATAGTCAAAAGGTCTTCGCAAATTATGTCGTGGCTCGCGCTTTAGTTCTACTGTTTAGATATGTTCCTAGAGAAAATTTAGTTGAAAGTTGATAGTAGCAATTATGCGGACTAGGTCCGTAAACTGAGGATTGTCCTCATTGCTTCATAGAAGGCTTATGTCCTTAATGCACCGCTCAGTGTGCTGAACCTCGAACGTCGTCTGTGGATGTTGCGAACATCTGACATACACATTTTGATAACTACGTGATAGTTCAGTTAAACGGTTTAGAGTTGAGGCACCGAAGACGTTTTGAAACGTCGCGAAACATATGAGATGTTTCGAGGGCTGAAATTGGGATTTCAGGCTCGTGCCCACGTCAAGAGGTATAAGACCTCCGACGATTTTCTTAGCCTACAAACTAAGGAGAAAAGCTCAATTGTTGAGCTTGTGCTCAGATTGTCTGAGTACAACAATCATTTGAATCGAGTGGGAGTTGATCTTCCAGATGAGACAGTGATGTTTCTCCGAAGTCATTACCACCAAGCTGCTAGAGCTTCGTGATGAACTATAATGTATCGGGGACATATATGATGATCCTTGAGATATTCGCGATGTTTGACACCACAAAAGTAGAAATCAAGAAGGAGCATCAATTGTTGATGGTTGGTGAAACCACTAGTTTCAAGAAGGGCAAGGGCAAGAAGGGATACTTCATGAAACGGCAAATCAGCTGCTGCTCTAGTGAAGAAACCCAAGGTTGAACCCAAACCCGAGACTAAGTGCTTCTGTAATAAGGGGAACAGCCACTGGAGCAGAATTACCCTAGATACTTGGTAGATGAGAAGGCTGCAGTCGATAGAAGTATATTGGATATACATTATGTTAATGTGTACTTTACTAGTACTCCTAGTAGCACCAGGGTATTAGATACCGGTTCGGTTACTAAGTGTTAGTAACTCGAAATAAAAGCTACGGAATAAACGGAGACTAGCTAAAAGGTGAGATGACGATATGTGTTGGAAGTATTTCCAAGGTTGATCAAATATCGTACGCTCCCTCTACCATCAAGATTGGTGTTTGCGTTGAGCATAGACATGATTGGATTATGTCTATCGCAATACGGTTATTCATTTAAGGAGAATAATGGTTACTCTGTTTATTTGAATAATACCTTCAATGGTCTTGCACCTAAAATGAATGGTTTATTGAATCTCGATCATAGTGATACACATGTTCATGCCAAAAGATATAAGATAGTAATGATAGTACCACCTACTTGTGGCACTGCTACGTAAGTCATATCGGTATAAAAAGCATGAAGAAGCTCCATGTTGATGGATCTTTGGGCTCACTCGTTTTTGAAAAGTTTGAGACATGCGAACCATGTCTATTGGTGTATATGCATGAAGAAACTCCATGCAAATGGACCGTTTGGACTCACTTGATTTTGAATCACTTGAGACATGCAAATCATACCACATGGGCAAGATGACTGAAAGCCTCGTTTTCAGTAAAATGGAACTAGAAAGCAACTTGTTGGAAGTAATACATTTTGATGTGTGCAGTCCAATGAGTGCTGAGGCATGTAGTGGATATCGTTATGTTCTTACTTCACAGATGATTTGAGTAGATGTTGAGTATATTTACTTGATGAATCATGAGTCTGAATTATTGAAAGGTTCAAGTAATTTCAGGGTGAAGTTGAAAGATCGTCGTGACAAGAGGATAAAATATCTATGATATGATCATAGAGATGAATATCTGAATTACGAGTTTGGCACAGAATTAAGACATTGTGGAAATTGTTTCACAACTAATACAGCCTGGAACACCATAGTGTGATGGTGTGTCCGAACATCATAACTGCACCCTATTGGATATGATGCATACCATGATGTCTCTTATCGAATTACCACGATAGTTTATGGGTTAGGCATTAGAGACAACCACATTCACTTTAAATAGGGCACCACGTAATTCCGATGAGATGACACCGTATGAACTATGGTTTAGAGAAACCTAAGCTGTCATTTCTTAAAAGTTTGGGGCTGCGACGCTTATGTGAAAAAGTTTCAGGCTGATAAGCTCGAACCCAAAGCGGATAAATGCATCTTCATAGGACACCCAAAACAGTTGGGTATACCTCCTGTCTCAGATCCGAAAGCAATAAGGGATTGTTTCTAGAATCGGGTCCTTTCTCGAGGAAAAGTTTCTCTCGAAAGAATTGAGTGGGAGGATGGTGGAGACTTGATGAGGTTATTGAACCGTCACTTCAACTAGTGTATAGCAGGGCACAAAGAGTTGTTCCTGTGGCACCTACACCAATTGAAGTGGAAGCTTATGATATTGATCATGAGACTTCGGATCAAGTCACTCCCAAACCTCGTAGGATGACAAGGATGCGTACTACTTCAGAGTGGTACGTAATCCTGTCTTGGAAGTCATGTTGCTAGACAACAATGAACCTACGAGCTATGGAGAAGCGATGGTGGGCCCGGATTCCGATAAATGGCTCGAGGCCATAAAATCCGAGAGAGGATCCATGTATGAAAACAAAGTGTAGACTTTGGAAGAACTACTTGATGGTCGTAAGGCTGTTAGGTACATATGGATTTTAAAAGGAAGACGGACAATGATGGTAAGTATCACCATTAAGAAAGCTCGACTTGTCGTTAAGATTTTTTCCGACAAGTTCAAGGAGTTGACTATGATGAGACTTTCTCACTCGTAGCGATGCTAAGAGTCTGTTGGAATTATATTAGCGATTACTGCATTATTTATGAAATCTTGCAGATAGGATGTCAAAACATTGTTTCCTCGACGATTTTCTTGAGGAAAGGTTGTATGTGATACAACCGGAAGGTTTTGTCAATCCTGAAAGATGCTAATAAGTATGCAAAGCTCCAGCAATCCTTCTAAGGACTGGAGTAAGCATCTCGGAGTTGGAATGTATGCTTTGATGAGATGATCAAAGATTTTGGGTGTATACAAAGTTTATGAGAAACTTGTATTTCCAAAGAAGTGAGTGGGAGCACTATAGAATTTCCGATGAGTATGTGTTGTTAACATGTTGTTGATCGGAAATGATGTAGAATTTCTAGAAAGCATGCAGAGTTATTTGAAAAGTGTTTTTCAATGGAAAGCCTGGATTAAGCTACTTGAACGTTGAGCATCAAGATCTATAAGGATAGATCAAAACGCTTAATGGTACTTTCAAATGAGCACATACCTTGACATGATCTTGAAGGTGTTCAAGATGGATCAGTCAAAGAAGGAGTTCTTGCCTGAGTTGTAAGGTATGAAGTTAAGACTTAAAGCTCGACCACGGCAGAAGAAAGAGAAAGGACGAATGTCGTCCCCTATGCTTTTGTCATAGGCTCTATACGGTATGCCATGCTGAGTACCGCACCTGATGTGTGCCTTGCCACATGTCTGGCAAGAGGGTACAAAGGTGATCCAGGAGTGGATCACTAGATAGCGGTCAAAATTGTCCTTGGAGTAATAAGGACATGTTTCTCGATTATGGAGGTGATAAAGAGTTCGGCGTAAAGGGTTACATCGATGCAAGCTTTAACACCTATCCGAATGACTCTGAGTAGCAAACCGGATACGTATAGTGGAGCAACCATTTGGAATAGCTCCAAGTGGAGCGTGGAAGCAGCATTTATAATATGACCTAGAGATTTGCGAAGTACATACGGATCTGAATGTTGCAGACCCGTTGACTAAAACCTCTCTCACAAGCAAAACATGATCAAACCCAGAACTCATTGAGTCTTAATCACATGATGATGTGAACTAGTTTAGTGACACTAGTAAACTCTTTGGATGTTGGTCACATGGCGATGTGACCTGTGAGTGTTAATCACATGACGATGTGAACTAGATTATTGACTCTAGTGCAAGTGGGAGACTGTTGGAAATATGCCCTAGAGGCAATAATAAATTGATTATTATTATATTTCCTTGTTCATGATAATCGTTTATTATCCATGCTAGAATTGTATTGATAGGAAACTCAGATACATGTGTGGATACATAGACAACACCATGTCCCTAGTAAGCCTCTAGTTGACTAGCTCGTTGATCAATAGATGGTTACGGTTTCCTGACCATGGACATTGGATGTCGTTGATAACGGGATCACATCATTGGGAGAATGATGTGATGGACAAGACCCAATCCTAAGCCTAGCACAAAGATCGTGTAGTTCGTATGCTAAAGCTTTTCTAATGTCAAGTATCATTTCCTTAGACCATGAGATTGTGCAACTCCCGGATACCGTAGGAATACTTTGGGTGTGCCAAACGTCACAACGTAACTGGGTGGCTATAAAGGTACACTACAGGTATCTCCGAAAGTGTCTGTTGGGTTGGCACGAATCGAGACTAGGATTTGTCACTCCATGTAAACGGAGAGGTATCTCTGGGCCCACTCGGTAGGACATCATCATAATGTGCACAAAGTGACCAAGGAGTTGATCACGGGATGATGTGTTACGGAACAAGTAAAGAGACTTGCCAGTAACAAGATTGAACAAGGTATCGGCAAGTACAATACCGCTAGACAAAGGGAATTGAATACGGGATTGATCGAATCCTCGACATCGTGGTTCATCCGATGAGATCATCGTGGAACATGTTGGAACCAACATGGGTATCCAGATCCCGCTGTTGGTTATTGACCGGAGAACGTCTCGGTCATGTCTGCATGGTTCCCGAACCCGTAGGGTCTACACACTTAAGGTTCGATGATGCTAGGGTTATAAGGAATAGATATACGTGGTTACCGAATGTTGTTCGGAGTCCCGGATGAGATCCCAGACGTCACGAGGAGTTCCGGAATGGTCCGGAGGTAAAGATTTATATATGGGAAGTCCAGTTTTGGTCGCCGGAAAAGTTTCGGGGTTTATTGGTAACGTACCGGGACCACCGGGAGGGTGCCGGGGGTCCACCAAGTGGGGCCACCAGCCCCGGAGGGTGCATGGGCCAAGTGTGGGAGGGGACCAGCCCCAGGTGGGCTGGTGCGCCCCCCACCATGGCCCAAGGCGCAAGGGAGAGTGGAAGGGGGCAAACCCTAGGCTCAGATGGGCCTAAGGCCCACCTAGTGGTGCGCCCCCCTCTCTCCCCCCTTGGCCGCCCCCTTAGATGGGATCTAGGCTGGCCGCCACCCCTAGGGGTGGAAACCCTAGGTGGGGCGTAGCCCCTTCCCTTCCCCTATATATACTTGAGGTTTGGGCTGCCCATCATACATGAATTCTTCCCCTGTTGGTGCAGCCCTACCCCTCTTCCTCCTCGTCTCTTGCGGTGCTTGGCGAAGCCCTGCTGGAGTACCACGCTCCTCCATCACCACCACGTCGTTGTCCTGCTGCTGGATGGAGTCTTCCTCAACCTCTCCCTCTCTCCTTGCTGGATCAAGGCATGGGAGACGTCACCGGGCTGTACGTGCGTTGAACGCGGAGGTGTCGTCCGTTCGGCACTAGGATCTCCGGTGATTTGGATCACGACGAGTACGACTCCTTCAACCCCGTTCTCTTGAACGCTTCCGCATAGCGATCTACAAGGGTATGTAGATGCACTCTCCTTCCCCTCGTTGCTAGTTTCTACATAGATAGATCTTGGTGACACGTAGGAAAATTTTGAATTTCTGCTACGTTCCCCAACACTATCAGTTTCATCAGAGAGTTGATATTCAGATATGGAGTTCCGCACAGCATCATCAGTGACAATGGGTCAAACTTCGATTCTGACAAATTCAGAGCCTTTTGCGCCTCTCAAGGCACACGAGCCGACTATGCTTCAGTCGCTCACCCCCAGTCGAATGGACAAGCGGAAAGAGCAAACGGCTTAATTCTCAAAGGACTGAAACCCCGACTGATGCGCGATCTCAAGCACGTAGCAGGTGCATAGGTCGACGAGCTTCCATCAGTTCTTTGGGGATTGAGGACAACCCCGAACCGATCGACTGGAAGAACCTCATTCTTTCTGGTCTATGGAGCCGAAGCAGTTTTGCCGAGTGACCTGCTTCACAACGCACCCTGAGTTGAGCTCTACTCTGAAGATGAAGCAGAACAAGCCCGGCAGGACGCAGTTGACCTCCTGGAAGAAGAAAGAGAAATGGCCATGATCCGATCGACCATCTATCAGCAGGACTTGCGTCGATTTCATGCCAGAAATGTGAAGAGTCGAGCCTTCCAAGAAGGAGACTTGGTCCTCCGAGTGGATCAACAGAAACCACACAAACTCGCTCCTACTTGGGAAGGCCCCTTCATAGTCACCAGAGTCCTCCACAATGGAGCTTACCACCTTTATAATGTCGATCGCCAGATTGATGAGCCACGAGCCTGGAATGTGGAGCTGCTCCGCCCCTTTTATACTTGAATTCTCACTCGGATGAGATGTAATAAGAAAAACTTCTGTAGTTTATTTATCAAAGACAAGAGCGTTATAATTTTCCCAGTGTTTGTTATTGTTTTTGTTTGCGTGAGAAATACCCCAGTGGGTGGCTTAGCTGCGAATTTGTTTCGCCTAAGTTTGTAAAAGTAATTTCCTACCGAGAGGTGAGCCAGCCTCTCACTTGGAGGCTTAGCTGCGAACCTGTTTCGCCTAAGTATTTGAAAATCCTACCGAGTGGTGAGCCAGCCTCCCACTCGGGGGCTTAGCTGCAGTCCAGTACTCGCCTAAGTATTTGAAAATCCTACCGAGTGGTGAGCCAGCCTCCCACTCGGAGGCTTAGCTGTAGTCCAGTACTCGCCTAAGTATTTGAAAATCCTACCGAGTGGTGAGCCAACCTCCCACTCGGAGGCTTAGCTGCAGTCCAGTACTCGCCTAAGTATTTGAAAATCCTACCGAGTGGTGAGCCAGCCCCCCACTCGGGGGCTTAGCTGCAGTCCAGTACTCGCCTAAATTTGAAAATCCTACCGAGTGGTGAGCCATCCTCCCACTCTGGGGCTTAGCTGCAGTCCAGTACTCGCCTAAGTATTTGAAAATCCTATCGAGCGGTGAGCCAGCCTCCCACTCAGGGGCTTAGCTGCAGTCCAGTACTCGCCTAAGTTTCAAAATCCTACCGAGTGGTGAGCGACCCTCCCACTCGGGGGCTTAGCTGCAGTCCAGTACTCGCCTAAGTTTGAAAAATCCTACCGAGTGGAGAGCGACCCTCCCACTCGGGGGCTTAGCTGCAGTCCAGTACTCGCCTAAGTTTGAAAAATCCTACCGAGTGGAGAGCGACCCTCCCACTCGAGAGGCTTAGCTACAGTCCAGTACTCGCCTAAGTTTGAAAATCCTACCGAGTGGAGAGCGACCCTCCCACTCGGGAGGCTTAGCTGCAGTCCAGTACTCGCCTAAGTTTGAAAAATCCTATCGAGTGGAGAGCGATCCTCCCACTCGGAGGCTTAGCTACAGTCCAGTACTCACCTAAGTACGAAACACATCCCAATCCGCAAGGACGACGAGGTGCAGGTCGACTGCCACCTTCTCCTTGGGAGCTTCGCCACAAATACAACGTGTGCTCCATCCCAATCCGCAAGGACAACGAGGTGCAGGTCGACTGCCACCTTCTCCTTGGGAGCTTCGCCACAAATACAACATGCGCTCCATCCCAACCCGCAAGGATGACAAGGTGCAGGTCGACTGCCACCTTCTCCTTGGGAGCTTCGCCACAAATACAACGTGTGCTCCATCCCAATCCGCAAGGACGACGAGGTGCAAGTCGACTACCACCTTCTCCTTCGGAGCTTCGCCACAAATACAACGTGCGCTGCATCCCGACCTGCAAGGACGACGAGGTGCAGGTCGACTGCTACCTTCTCCTTCGGAGCTGCGCCACAAATACAAAAGTTGTCTCGATTGAAGAACGAGTTCCACTCAACGGAGAATTCGTAAAGATATTCAATGAATTCAATGATAAACCAAGTTCAGATAAATCCTAAAGGTTCCAGACTGCAGATCGAAGTGCTCGGGCGTTCAGCCCGAAAGATTTTAATGCTTACAAAAACCACTCGGCATTCCGAGGCAAATTTAAAGTTTGTTCACTCAGCAGGAGGAGGACTGGCAGGCTGGACGAACTCATCCAGGTCGACGCCGTCGGCGATCCGAGTGGCTGCAGCAATAAAAGTCTCCATAAAAGATCGGAAGTCATGCCTCTGGGTGTTGGCGACCTTGATTGCTGCCAGCTTATCTTCTCGCGCCTCCTTGCAATGGACACGAACCAAAGACAGAGCCACATCAGCACCACACCGGGCAGAGGATTTCTTCCATTCTTGCACTCGGTCAGGGATCTGATTCAGTCGAGTCATCAGAGATTCCAGATCATTCTGAAGCGTCGCCCCCGGACAAAGCGTCGAGTTGATTCGAGAGACAAGCTCCTTCAGGCGTGTGAGGTAGCTTGTGGCGCTGGTGATACGGGACTCCAGTCAGAGCACGTTCATCGTAGTTTCATCACAGACCGGGGAAGCGATAGGGTCCAGACCCGTCTCGACCCTTCCAGTTTCTTCATCAAAGTCTTGAAAAGTTCTGCAGCCAAAAGTCAGTTCAATCCACCGAGAAAAATCCGATGGCAGGCATCAACATAGTCGGATTAAAAGAAATACCTCCCAGCACGAGATAAAGCATCTTGGCAAGGGTCCTCAGATAAGCTTCTGTGTCGTTCCTCTTGCGGATCGCAGACTCCAACTTTTCGTTCAGGGCGACCTTATCCTTCTTCAGGCTGGTCACTTCGCGGTTAGCTTCATTAAGACAAGATGCCAGTCTAGTCATCTCTCCTTCAAGCGTTTCGACTGAAGCAAGCTTCTCGTCCGCGAGAACGGTTTTGTCTTGGGCTGCTTTTTGCGCGGCGGCGAGGTCCGAGTCCTTCTTGTCCAGAGCCAACTTCATTTTATCTACAAAAGAAATAATCGAATCAAAGAAGAGACCAAAGAGATATATTGAAGTTCAGTCGGCAATCAGTTACCTTCCATACCAGCGGTCTCGTCTTGAGCTTTTTTCAGATTTTGTTGAGCCAATTCCAAGTCAAGGTTTAGCTGGGTCTGCTGTTTCTCCAAGTCAGCAAAGCGAGCTCCAAGATCACAAGATTTCTGCAATCAGGGAGGGGAAGTTATTTTACAGGGAAAAACGACAAAGACAATAAATACTAAGACTACGGTCGACTGCCCGCAGCCCACCATAGTCTCGGGGACTACACCCAGTGGGTGCACTTTGCGTTCCCCCACCGGTTTGGTTTACACTCGACACGGCCAGACCAGATCGAGCGAAAGAATCAAAATACAAAGACTACAGTCGACTGCCAGCAGTCCACCGTAGTCTCGGGGACTACACCCAGTGGGTGCACTCAGCCTGCCCCCACTAGTCCAAAAATTCAATCGACGCACCCAGTGGGTGTACAGATGCAAAGATTTTTGAAAAGAGAGTCTTCAGATAGCATATCCTAACAGAACAAGCGGTGACCAACTAACCTGAACATTGCTTTGGAGAGCCGAGATGGCGTCATAGGCGGCCTGACTGGCGTCCCGCACCGCCTTCATCTTCTCCATCATAACGCCCGCCTTGTGTATGGCTTCCTTGGCAGCATTCACTTCGTCCTCTGGGACATGATGGATCGCAAAAACTAAAGGTGGGTCGGCAGGAGCTTGAGCAGTCGACGAAGAAGGCAGGGCACTCGACAATGGTATGGCAAAGGTAACAGAACCCCGATTGGCATCACCAGCGTCCTGAATGACTGGTTCCGCCATCGGCGTCGACTGTGGCACCTTGCTTGCAGGAGCTTTCCTATTTTTCCTCGTCAAAGGCCTCTCAGGCTCTTCATCATCATCATCATCGGGGAGGTCAATAATGTTAGGAGCTGTTCAAAGATCAATCGCCAAAATCACATCACCCAATGGTACACATTGCAGTTGAGTCGACCAAATAAAGACAGAATGACAGAAATCATACCCAGATTGGAAGTGACTGCGTCCTCCATTACCTCATCCTCATCCTTGTAAGCCGAGGTCCCGGAAGTAGCAGCGCTGCCAGTTCCAAAGTTCGTCTGGTTAAATCAAGAAAAAGATAAACAACACGGAGCATCGAGTGAATACAAAGGGAGACATTCACGCAGAAGCGACGGGGATGTCAATCTTAATCTTCAGCAACGCCTTCCGAGGCTTCTGCTCTGCAACTTTGGGATGCTTTGATGCTTTTTCAGTTGGGGTTGGTGAAGATGTCCGAGGACGCTTTGAAGACTGACCAGTCTGAGCAATCGCCTTCTCACGGGTGCTTGGTCATTCTTGGTCAAGCTTGGATCGCCTCTCCCTGCGAGGAGGCGACTCGACTTCTTCTTCGTCACTTGGGTCATCGCTTTCTTCGTCACCTTCTCCGTCAGAATGCCATTCGCCACTGTCGCTGCCGCTCGCCTCTCCTTCCGGGTCTTGCTCTTGCTCTCCGTTGGGCATTGAGTACATTTCGATAAGGGCCTGAAAGAAAGCAGGAAGAATAAAGTCAGTCGATGCAGTATAGACAGCTGCACGAGTGAATTCAGATTATAATCGAAAGCTCAGAATCGGGCCTTTTCTGGTTCATGGGACTGGTCGAATGGAGGAACTCTCCTGGCTCCCCTGGGGTTGTCCTTGTTTCCGGTGATGCCCGACAGCCACCCCTCCAGTGTGTCGTCATCGACCTCCTCCGGGTGAATCCGAGTGGTGTTGTCAAGACCCAAATACATCCACATAAGATGGTCTTGAGCTTGAAGAGGCTGGATGCGCCCCGAAGGAGAACCTCCAAGAGATCCATACCAGTGACCCCGTCACGGATAAGCTAGACCACTCGTTCGACCAGCACCCTAACCTGCGCCTTCTCCTCCGGGATCACCTTCAAAGAGGAGGGTTTCCTCACTCGGTCCATGGTAAAAGGAGGGAGGCCAGTCGACTGCCCTGGCGTCGGCTGGTCTTTGCAGTAAAACCAGGTCGACTGCCATCCGCGGACCGAGTCGGGAAGAATCATGGCCGGAAAGGAACTTTTCCCTCTCATCTGAACACCAAGACCCCCACACATCTGAATCACTTGCGTTCTCTCATCACTCGGATTGGCCTTTTTTTCACCGTCTGAGAACGACAGGTGAAAATGTGCTTGAAAAGACCCCAGTGAGGCCGACAACCCAAGAAATTCTCGCACAAAGACACGAAAGCAGCGAGATACACGATTGTGTTGGGAGTGAAGTGGTGGAGTTGTGCAGCAAAGAAATTCAGAAATCCCCGAAAGAGAGGGTGAGGAGGCAAGGAAAATCCACGGTTGACATGAGTGGCAAGGAGAACGCGCTCACCCTCCCGAGGTTGTGGCTTGGATTCCTTCCCTGGAAGCCGCGTTGATCCATGGGGGATTAGTCCTCCGTCGGCTAGGTCGTCGAGGTCTTCTTGGCGGATCACCGAGCGGATCCAGTCGCCCTGGATCCAGCCCTTCGACAGGCCGGCTCGTGAGGAAGATCCACCCCGACTGGTCGCCATCCCCTTCGCCTTTGCCGTCGCCTTCTTCGCCCGCTCCAGAGCCACCGTCGTCTCCTTCCCCATCGTCGCCGGCGAGACGCGTACGGAGCGTCGGCGCTGGGGCGAGAGCGAGCGCGACGAAGAAGCCTGAAGAGGAGAAGAGGAAATGAGAACGCACTGTTCAAGAAACCCCGGTCCGACGCCTTATATGAGGTCGCTTCCGAGTGGCTGACTGGTAGGCCTGGACGATCCTGTCAAATCCCGTAACAATCGCGCGCGCGATACATGGCGAAAAAGGTGGCGTGGAGATCGAGGCAGCTCCGCCCTATCCCATCCGATTACTGCGGCCTCCCCCGTCCCGCGCGCTTCCCAAAATTTGAATCCCGCGAAATCTGCGGGCAGCAGAACAACTTGTCAGACAGAAGATCTCCTCCACACCGTCACTCGGAGCTTTTCAAGTAAAGAAACTCACTCGACAAAAAAACTAAGAATGGATCAAGGTGACTGAAAAGGAAGTTGCTGTCATCACTCAGGTTCATTGATCCGAAACAAGATATGCTCATGGCATGAAAAATGAGTCGGAGAAGTTCTCAACTCCTTCCCCACTCAAACCTCGATCCATTCGGGGGCTAATGATGAAGCTATGTACCTAGGGTAGGGTCATGGACCTGTCCTAACTGCCCTACCCAAGGACATCTCTAGAAGAAATCACCTTTCAATCGACTTGGAGGTGTTCCACTCGACAGACTCGAAGACACTCGACCAAGAAGCAATCACTCGACCAAGATCCAACCACTCGACGGCCAGGAGACCTAAAGTCACTCCGCACGCTAACGGTCGGTCATTAAGTAGCTTTTATGGTCATCATAGCACTTTATTAGGGGCATTACCAGCAACGCCCGACCTTAATGTATTTAAAACCTTGCATAACTGAGGGCCGGAGGGGTCTGGCGAACTCTATATAAGCCACCCCCCTCCTCAGTGTAAAGGGTTCGCACCCCTGTAAATCATACACACATAATCTAGTCGACCGCCTCCGGGCTCCGAGACGTAGGGCTATTACTTCCTCCGAGAAGGGCCTGAACTCGTAAACCTCGTGTGCTTACAACTACTCCATAGCTAAGATCTTGCCTCTCCATACCTAACCCCCTACATTACTGTCAGACTTAGAACCACGACAATTACTGCACTTGTACCCCTTCACACTCATAGGCGAGGGCCTAAGCACTAGGGTTTCTTGTGCCTCCCTTCGACGCCGCCGCCGCTCTATCTCGTCTTCTATGTTCTTAGGGCCATGGAAGCACAGTGGATCCCGGCCCTTGCCAATAGGAGGGCTTCGTTTTTAGATGGGTTTTTGAGTTTTTTAGGGTTTGTGTCCTTCTCAGAGAGGCGAGTCGGCATCAGCTCTCTGAAGATTGAATAAGGTCCTCCCCGTCTAGCCCCCTTCCCGGTGGTGTTTCTAGCATCCCCGGAGGATGTGTGGAGGTTTTTCTCCGCCGGATATCGCAAGATTAGGTCAGCATTTGTCTTCGAGGGATCCATGTGGATCCATCTTCGTTCGTCTGTATTCATGTGTCTACAAGTTGGATCCTTCTGATCTACCCATCTCTTCATCAATGACGGTTGCTATCCTATTGTGCTGGTCCTATGGGGCCTTAGCACGATGACTTCTCGGCTGTCTACTACAACAAGGTATGCCCGACTCTGATGAGGGAGGGGCGATGACGCCGCCGCGCCTTCGGCTTGCTCCATTGCTTGTAGTCATCGCTAGGTGGTCTACGAACATTGATGTATTTTTATTTCTGGTGTTCTTTGTACTACCTTGACAGTTGATGAATAGATAGGAAGTTTTTCTTGCAAATTACTGCAATATCCCAACACTTAGGAGATGAAGATCAAGAAGCATATGTATTGGTTAGTTTGGTGGAAATTGTGCACCCCAGAGAAGCAAGGTGGCATGGGGTTTAGGCTTTTGCGATGTTATAATTTGGCCATGTTGTCTAAGAAATGTTTAAGCCTTCTAGCAAAACCAAATTCTCCTTATGCCAGGATTTTAAGAGCAAAGCATTTTCCAAATGGCGACTTTCTTAATTGAAAATTAAATAAACGTAACTCTTTCACATGGCAAAGCCTAGCAGGTATTCAAACATTTAAGAGATCTCACATATGGAAAGTTGGAGATGGTTCAAATATAAACATTTGTGATGACCCATGGGTTCCTAGCAGCCCAACAAAAATAATTACAACAAGGAGAGGTAATATTGTTCTTACGAATGTTTTAGAGTTGATAGACTCAGATACGGGATATTTTGGGCCTATTGACGCTAACCGGATTATGAAAATCACTCTATCCCTTGGCATGATGGAGGATTTCATCTCTTGACATTATGGTAGAAATGGAATTTCCACAGCTAATCATCATATCAATTACTCCTTCCATTCCTTTATGTAAGGTGTATTATTTTTGGCACGGTGACCAATGCGCATAAATATTGAGGTGTTAGGACAAAATTACCCTTGGAAAATTTGTTGGTTAGTGGCAAGTAAATCAGTGAGTGCAGGAAAGTAAGAGATACATGCAATCGAGGGAGAGATTCTTTCCTTCTTTTGCTACAAGGAGAGATGCATGCAATCAGGAGATAGAAGCTTTCCTTTTTCTGGAGGACTAAAAAGGGAATTAGGAGGATTTAGAAGAAATGCACCTTACATTATGGAATTTTATCAAAAAACAAATACACCTTATATAAAGGAACAGAGGGAGTAGATTGAGACAAGAAGCATGGGAGGAAGTTGAGATGCACACAGCAATGCATCAACTCAAGTACAAGTCATGTTTGGAGTATCGTCTGGTAAACGTAGGTGCCAGCGAAGATTAAAATCAATTGATGACGAGTGTTGCGATCACTTCCTGATATCCTGACTAATAATGTACTGCAAAAAACAGAATATCCATTGGGACCTGAAGAGCAAGGGTATGCAATAATTGAAGACCTTCCTCATGTGAGAACGAATCTATCATTCCATGCAGTTCTCCTATGAGCCAATGATCAGCCTTGCATTCAACTAACTGTTTTTATCTTGGCCATGAACTTAGTTTCAACCTCACTAGCTTTTCTACATACAAGGATTAATACATTCTTATGTAGGTACATGAATTTTATTTAAGCATGTAAAATATTTTATAATATTCTCATAATACTAATACATTAAAAAAGAGCTGTATTTATGAAGAACAAAGGACCGAGATATATAATTTCACTAGTGATATCTCCTGAAACAACATATACATGATAAACAAATTACAACTGCATATCGGTTAATTGCAGCTTTTATGTTTGATCATACATCTCATGATTGCATATAGGCATAACGTCATTATGTCTATAGACCACTATTTGACATGGATCTATAGATAATACTCCACCAAAATACCACTCATAAGCATGCATCTCTAAGTATTAAGTAAAACACAATATTGAATTAAGCAACGTGGCATGATGTAATAGTATATTATATTTACGTCCAGCTCATCATCAAGAAACCATGTAACTATCTTTTGATTCATAGTCACTACAAGCTTTTCCTTTTTGTCACTGAGATAGATTACTTGCGAGGTTAAACATGCAACATGCATGACTCCCTCATGAAGACCATTCATCTAAACGTAAATAGGCCACTGAAAGTGTGCATATATAAACCATGCAACAAAGAACTCAAACAAAACAAAAACTGCGTATATAATTTGATCATAACATGAAAATTCACACCACAATAAATAAAACAAATAATGCATATATTGAAGGAAATATGCCCTAGAGGCAATAATAAAGTTGTTATTTATATTTTCTTATATCATGATAAATGTTTATTATTCATGCTAGAATTGTATTAACCGGAAACTTAGTACATGTGTGAATACATAGACAAACAGAGTGTCCCTAGTATGCCTCTACTTGACTAGCTCGTTAATAAAGATGGTTAAATTTCCTAGCCATGGACATGTGTTGTCATTTGATGAACGGGATCACATCATTACAAAGTGATGTGATGGACAAGACCCATCCGTTAGCGTAGCATAATGATTGTTCAGTTTTATTTCTACTGCTTTCTTCATAACTTATACATGTTCCTCTGACTATGAGATTATGCAACTCCCGAATACCGAAGGAACACTTTGTGTGCTACCAAACGTCACAATGTAACTGGGTGATTATAAAGGTACTCTACAGGTGTCTCCAATGGTGTTTGTTGAGTTGGCATAGATCGAGATTAGGATTTGTCACTCTGAGTATCGGAGAGGTATCTCTGGGCCCTCTCGGTAATGCACATCACTATGAACCTTGCAAGCATTGTGACTAATGAGTTAGTTGCGGGATGATGCATTACGGAACGAGTGAAGAGATATTCCGGTAACGAGATTGAACTAGGTATTGAGATACCGGCGATCGAATCTCGGGCAAGTAACATACCGATGACAAAGGGAACAACATATATCGTTATGCGGTTTGACCGATAAAGATCTTCGTAGAATATGTAGGAGCCAACATGAGAATCCAAGTTCCGCTATTGGTTATTGACCAGAGATGGGTCTCGGTCATGTCTACATAGTTCTCGAACCCGTAGGGTCCGCACGCTTAACGTTCGGTGACGATCAGTATTATGAGTTTATGTGTTTTGATGTACCGAAGGTTGTTCAGAGTCCCGGATATGATCACAGACATGACGAGGAGTCTTGAAATGGTCGAGACATAAAGAATGATATATTGGACGGCTATATTCGGACACCGGAAGTGTTCGGGGTGATTTCGGGAAAAACCGGAGTGCCGGAGGGTTACCGGAACCCCCCGGGGAACTAGTGGGCCTAGATGGGCCTTAGTGGAGAGAGAGAGGGGCTGCCAGGGCAGGCCGCGTGCTCTCCCTCCCCCTTGAGTCTGAATTGGGCTAGGAGGGGGGTGGTGCCCCCCTTTCCTTCCCCTCTCCCACTCCTTCCTTTCCCCTCCTAGTAGGACTAGGAAAGGATGAATCCTACTCCTACTAGGAGGAGGATTCCTCCTCTCCTTGGGTGCCTCAAGGGCTGGCCGGCCTCCCCCTTGCTCCTTTATATACGGGGGCATGGGGGCACCCTAGAACACACAAGTTAATTGTTTCCAGCCGTGTGCGGTGCCCCCCTCCACCATAATCCACCTCGGTCATATCGTAGAGGTGCTTAGGCGAAGCCCTGTTCCAGTAGCATCATCATCACCGTAATCACGCCGTCGTGCTGATGAAGCTCTCCCTCGACACTCTACTGGATCATGAGTTTGTGGGATGTCACCGAGCTGAACGTGTGCAGATCACGGAGGTGCCGTACTTTCGGTGCTAGGATCGGTCGATCGTGAAGACGTACGACTACATCAACCGCATTGTCATAACGCTTCCGCTTATGGTCTACGAGGGTACGTAGACTATACTCTCCCTTCTCGTTGCTATGCATCACCATGATCTTGCGTGTGCGTAGGAAATTTTTGAAATTACCGCGTTCCCCAACAGTGGCATCCGAGCCAGGTCTATGCGTAGATGTTATAAGCACGAGTAGAACATAAATGAGTTGTGGGCATGGGTATATACATATTGCTTGCCGTCACTAGTTGATTCTTGATTCGGCAGTATTGTTGGATGAAGCGTCTCAGACCGACATTACGCGTATGCTTACGCGAGACTGGTTCTACCGACGTGCTTCGCACACATGTGGCTAGTGGGTGTCTGTTTCTCCAACTTTAGTTGAATCAGATTCAATGAACATGGTTCTTTCCGAAGATCAAAAAACAATCACTATACCGCGTTGTGTTTATTTGATGCGTAGGTAAGAACGGTTCTTGCTCAACCTGTAGCAGGCACGTAAAACTTGCAACAACAAAGTAGAGGACGCCTAACTTGTTTTTGCAGGGCATGTTGTGATGTGATATGGTCAAGACGTGATGAGATATAAATTGTTGTATGAGATGATCATGTTTTGTTAAAGTTATCGGCAACTAGCAGGAGCCTTATGGTTGTCTCTTTATTGCATAATATTGCAAGCGCCATATAATTGTTTTACTTTATCGCTATGCGATAGCAATAGTTGCAAAAGCAATAGTTGGTGAGACGACCATGTGACGACACATTGATAGAGATCAAGATGATGGAGATCAAAGGCACAAGATGACGATGGCCATATCATGTCACATATTTTGATTGCATGTGACATTTATCCTTTATGTATATTATTTTGCTTAGTTCGGCGGTAGCATTATAAGATTATCTCTCACTAAATTTCAAGATATAAGTGTTCTCCCTGAGTATGCACCATTGCGATAGTTCATCGTGCCGAGACACCACGTGATGATTGAGTGTGATAAGCTCTACGTTCACATACAATGGGTGCAAGCCAGTTTTGCACACGCGGAATACTCGGGTTAAACTTGACGAACCTAACATATGCAGATATGGCCTCGGAACACTGGAGACCAAAAGGTCGAGCGTGAATCATATAGTAGATATGATCAACATAGTGATGTTCACCATTGAAAACTACTCCATCTCACGTGATGATCCGACATGGTTTAGTTGATTTGGATCACGTGATCATTTAGATGACTAGAGGGATGTCTATCTAAGTGGGAGTTCTTAAGTAATATGATTAACTGAACTTTAATTTATCATGAACTTAGTCCTGATAGTATTTGCATAACTATGTTGTAGATCAATAGCTCGCGATGTAGCTCCCCGTTCATTTTTGATATGTTCCTAGAGAAAAACTATGTTTAAAGATGATAGTAGCAATGATGTGGACTAGGTCCGTGATCTGAGGATTATCCTCATTGCTGCATAGAAGAATTATGTCCTTGATGCACCGCTAGGTGATGGACCTATTGCAGGAGCAGATACAGACGTTATGAACGTTTGGTAAAGCTCGGTATGATGACTACTTGATAGTTTAGTGAACCATGCTTTACAGCTTAGAGTCGGGACTTCAAAAATGTTTTGAATGCCACAGAGCATATAAGATGTTCTAAGAGTTGAAATTGGTATTTCATACTCATGCCCGTGTTGAGAGGTAGAAGACCTCTGACAATACTTTGCCGATGATACGTCCATTTTGCATCATGCTTTTATATCGATATTTATTGCATTATGGGCTATTACTACACATTATGTCACAATACTTATGCCTTTTCTCTCTTATTTTACAAGGTTTACATGAAGAGGGAGAATGGCGGCAACTAGAATTCTGGGATGAAAAGGAGCAAATATTAGAGACCTATTCTGCACAATTTCAAAAGTCCTGAAAGTTCACGGGAGCACGTTTTGGAATATATAAAAAATACTGGCGAAAGAATTAACCAGAGGGGCCCCACACCCTGGCCATGAGGGTGGGGGGCGCACCCTACCCCCTGGGCGCGCCCTGTCTCGTGGGCTCCCTGGCAAGCCTCCGGTGCCCATCTTCTGCTATGTGAAGTCTTTCGTCCGAGAAAAAAATCATAAGCAAGCTCTCGGCACGAAACTCCACCGCCACGAGGCGGAACCTTGACGGAACCAATCTAGGGCTCCGACGAAGCTGTTCTGCCAGGGAAACATCCCTCCGGGAGGGGGAAATCATCACCATCGACCCTCTCAGCGGGAGGGGGTCAATCTCCATCAACATCTTCACCAGCACCATCTCCTCTAAAACCCTAGCTCATCTCTTGTATCCAATCTTTGTCCCAAAACCTCAGATTGGTACCCGTGGGTTGCTAGTAGTGTTGATTACTTCTTGAAGTTGATGCTAGTTTGTTTATTTGGTGGAAGATCATATGTTAAGATCCTTTATGCATATTAATACCCCTCTGATTATGAACATTAATATGATTTGTGAGTAGTTACGTTTGTTCCTGAGGACATGTGAGAAGTCTTGCTATAAGTAGTCATGTGAATTTGGTATCCGTTCGATATTTTGATGAGATGTATGTTATCTTTCCTCTAGTGGTGTTATGTGAATGTCGACTACATGACACTTCACCATTGTTTGGGCCTAGAGGAAGGCATTGGGAAGTAATAAGTATATGATGGATTGCTAGAGTGACAGAAGCTTAAACCCTAGTTTATGCGTTGCTCCGTAAGGGGCTGGTTTGGATCCATATGTTTCATGCTATGGTTAGGTTTACCTTAATACTTCTTTTGTAGTTGAAGATGCTTGCAATAGGGGTTAATCATAAGTGGGATGCTTGTCCAAGGAAGGGTAGTACCCAAGCACCGGTCCACCCACATATCAAATTATCAGAGTAACGAATGCGAATCATATAAGCGTGATGAAAACTAGCTTGACAATAATTCCCATGTGTCTTCGGGAGCATTTTCCTTTATATAAGAGTTTGTCCAGGCTTGTCCTTTTCTACAAAAAGGATTGGGCCATCTTGCCGCACCTTATTTACTTTTGTTACTTGTTACCCGTTACAAATTACTTATCACAAAACTATCTGTTACTGATAATTTCAGTGCTTGCAGAGAGTACCTTACTGAAAACCGCTTGTCATTTCCTTCTGCTCCTCATTGGGTTTGGCACTCTTATCGAAAGGACTATGATAGATCCTCTATACTTGTGGGTCATGAAAACTCTTTTATGGCGCCGTTGCCAGGGAGTGAAGCGCCTTTGGTACGTGGAATTTGGTAAGGAAAAATTTATATAGTGTGCTGAAATTTACTGTCACTTGTTACTATGGAACATAATCCTTTGAGGGGCTTGTTCGGGGTGTGTTCACCCCGACCAGTAGAGCAAAGAGTTTCTCCTCAACCTACTGAACCTACTGAAAATGTTTACTTTGAAATTTCTTCGGGTATGATAGAGAAACCGCTAGCTAATACTTTCATAGGTGATGGAACATTACATCCCGATTTGCACCTAATCTATGTGGATGAAGTTCGTGGATTATTTAAGTTTGCAGGTATGCCCGAGGATGTTATCAAGAAGAAGGTCTTCCCTTTATCTTTGAAGGGAAATGCATTGACATGGTTTAGGCTATGTGATGATATGAGATCATGGAACTACAACCGATTGAAATTGGAATTTCATCAGAAGTTTTATCCTATGCATCTGATTCATCGTGATCGTAATTATATATATAATTTTTAGCCTCGCGAAGGAGAAAGCATCACTCAAGATTGGGGGAGGCTTAAGAAAATGTTATATTCATGCCCCAATCATGAGCTCTCAAGAGAAATTATTATTCAAAAAATTTATGCTCGGCTTTCTCTCAATAATCGCTCCATGCTCGATACTTCTTGTACTGGTTCTTTTATGATGAAGACTGCTGAATTCAAATGGGATTTATTGGAAAAAAATAAATGCAACTCTGAAGATAGGGATCTCGACGAAGGTAAGGAGTCAGGTATAACACCTAAGTTTTATTGTGTTAAATCTTTTATGGATACCGATGTTTTCGTGAATTTAGCACTAAATATGGACTTGACTCTAAGATAGTAGCTTCTTTCTGTGAATCCTTTGCTACTCATGTTGATCTCCCTAAGGAGAAGTGGTTTAAATATAATCCTCCCATTGAAGTAAAAGTAGTTTCACCTATTAAAGTTGAAGAAAGGACTATCACTTATAATGTTGATCATGTTGTTCCTACTGCTTATATTGAGAAACCACCTTTCCCTGTTAGAATAAAGGATCATGCTAAAGCTTTAACTGTGGTTCATAAGAGTAATACTAGAACACCTACACCCCCTGAGAAAATTAAAGTTGAACCTAGTATTGCTATGGTTAAAGATCTCTTGGCCGATAATATCGATGGGAATGTTATTTACTTATGTGATGAAGCTGCTAGAATTGCTAGACCTGACACTAAAAATAAACATAGACCTGTTGTATGCATGCCTGTTATTTCTGTTAAAATAGGATATCATTGCTATCATGGCTTATGTGATATGGGTGCTAGTGCAAGTGCAATACCTCATTCCTTATACAAAGAAATTATGCATGATATTGCACCTGCTGAGATAGAGGAAATTGATGTTACAATTAAGCTTGCCAATAGAGACACTATTTCACCAGTTGGGATTGTTAGAGATGTTGAAGTCTTGTGTGGGAAATTTAAATATCCTACTGATTTTCTTGTTCTTGGTTCCCCACAAGATAACTCTTGTCCCATTATATTTGGTAGACCCTTCTTGAATACTGTTAACGCTAGGATAGATTACAAAAAGGATGTTGTTATTATTGGTTTGGGGGATATGTCTCATGAGTTTAATTTTGCTAAATTTCGTAGACAACCCCATGATAAAGAATTGCCTAGTAAAGATGAAATTATTGGTCTTGCTTCTATTGCCATGCCTCCTAATGATCCTTTAGAACAATATTTGCTCGACCATGAAAATGATATGTTTATGAATGAAAGAAGGGAAATAGATGAAGTATTCTTTAAACAGGGACCTATTTTGAAACACAACTTGCCTGTTGAAATCGTAGGGGATCCTCCTCCACCCAAGGGTGATCCCGTGTTTGAGCTTAAACCATTACCTGATACTCTTAAATATGCTTATCTTGATGAGAAAAAGATATATCCTATTATTATAAGTGCTAACCTTTCAGAGCATGAAGAAAAGAAATTACTGAAAACTCTGAAGAAGCACTGTGCTGCTATTGGATATACTCTTGATGATCTTAAGGGCATTAGTCCCACTCTATGCCAACACAAAATAAAATTGGAGAAAGACGCAAAACCGGTTGTTGATCACCCACGACAGTTAAATCCTAAGATGAAAGAAGTGGTAAGAAAAGAAATACTAAAGCTTTTGGAGGCAGGTATAATTTATCCCATTGCTGATAGTCAGTGGGTAAGTCATGTCCATTGCGTCCCTAAGAAGGGAGGTATTACTGTTGTTCCTAATGACAAATATGAATTGATCCACAAAGAATTGTTACATGTTATAGAATGGTAATTGATTTTCGGAAATTAAATAAAGCTACTAAAAAGGATCATTACCCTTTACCTTTTATTGATCAAATGCTAGAAAGATTATCCAAACACACACATTTTTGCTTTCTAGATGGTTTTTCTGGTTTCTCTCAAATACATGTGTCAAAAGAGGATCAAGAAAAGACAACTTTTACTTGACCTTTCGGTACCTTTACTTATGGACGTATGACTTTTGGTTTATGCAATGCACCTGCTACCTTTCAAAGATGTATCACTGCTATATTCTCTGACTTTCGTGAAAAGATTGTTGAGGTTTTCATGGATGATGTCTCCGTATATGGAGCTTCTTTTGATGATTGCTTAAGCAACCTTGATCGAGTTTTGCAGAGATGTGAATAAACTAATCTTGTCTTGAACTGGGAGAAGTGCCACTTTATGGTTAATGAAGGTATTGTCTTGGGGCATAAAATTTCTGAAAGAGGTATTGAAGTTGATAAAGTTAAGGTTGATGCTATTGAAAAGAAGTCGTGTCCTAAGGACATTAAAGGTATAAGAAGTTTCCTTGGTCATGTCGGTTTTCATAGGAGGTTCATTAAGGACTTCTCTAAAATTTCTAGGCCTCTCACTAATCTCTTACAAAAATATGTCCCATTTGTGTTTGATGATGATTGTGTAGAAGCATTTGAAATACTTAAGAAAGCCTTGATTTCTACACCTATTGTTCAGCCACCTGATTGGAATTTACCCTTTGAAATTATGTGTGATGCTAGTGATTATGCTGTAGGGGCTGTTCTAGGATAAAGAGTTGATAAGAAATTAAATGTTATCCAATATGCTAGTAAAACTCTAGACAGTGCCCAGAGAAATTATGCTACTACTGAAAAAGAATTTTTAGCAGTTGTATTTGCTTCTGATAAGTTCAGACCTTATATTGTTGATTATAAAGTAACTGTTCACACTGATCATGCTTCTATTAAATATCTTATGGAAAAGAAAGATGCTAAACCTAGACTTATTAGATGGGTTCTCCTACTACAAGAATTTGATTTGCATATTATTGATAGAAAGGGAGCTGAGAACCCCGTTACAGACAACTTGTCTAGGTTAGAGAATGTTCTTGATGACCCACTACCTATTGATGATAGCTTTCCTGATGAACAATTAGCTGTCATAAATGCTTCTCGTACTGCTCCATGGTATGCTGATTATGCTAATTACATTATTGCTAAATCTATGCCACCTAGTTTCACATACCAACAAAAGAAAAAGTTTTTCTATGATTTAAGACATTACTTTTGGGATGACCCACACCTTTATAAAGGAGTAGATGGTGTTATTATACGTTGTGTACCTGAGCATGAACATGAACAGATCATACACAAGTGTCACTCCGAGGCTTATGGAGGACACCATGCTGGAGATAGAACTGCATTTAAGGTATTGCAATCCAGTTTTTATTGGCCTACTCTCTTCAAGGATGCCCGTAAGTTTGTCTTGTCTTGTGATGAATGTCAAAGAATTGGTAATATTAGTAGACGTCAAGAAATGCCTATGAATTATTCACTTGTTATTGAACCATTTGGTGTTTGGGGCTTTGATTACATGGGACCGTTTCCTTCCTCTAATGGGTATACACATATTTTAGCTGTTGTTGATTACGTTACTAAGTGGGTAGAAGCTATTCGAACTAGTAGTGCTGATCATAACACCTTTATTAAGATGCTTAAAGAAGTTATTTTTCCAAGGTTTGGAGTCCCTAGATACTTCATGACTGATGGTGGTTCACATTTTATTCATGGTGCTTTTCGTAAGATGCTTTCTAAGTATGATGTTAATCATAGAATTGCATCTCCATATCATCCACAATATAGTGGTCAAGTAGAACTAAGTAATAGAGAGCTTAAGTTAATTTTATAAAAGACTGTTAATAGATCTAGAAAGAATTGGTCCAAGAAACTTGGTGATGCATTATGGGCTTATAGAACAGCATATAAAAATCCTATGGGTATGTCTCCGTATAAAATGGTTTATGGAAAAGCATGTCACTCACCTCTCGAACTAGAACATAAGGCATATTGGGCCATTAAAGAGCTCAATTATGATTTCAAACTTGTCGGTGAGAAGAGGCTTTTTGACATTAGCTCACTTGATGAATGGAGAACCCAGGCTTATGAAAATGCCAAACTATTTAAAGAAAAAGTTAAAAGATGGCATGACAAAAGGATACAAAAGCATGAGTTTAATGTAGGTGATTATGTTTTGCTATACAACTCTCGTTTAAGATTTTTTGCAGGGAAACTCCTCTCTAAATGGGAAGGTCCTTACATTATCGAGGAGGTCTATTGTTCCGGTGCCATAAAAATCAACAACTTCGAAGGCACAAATCCGAGGGTGGTGAACGATCGAAGAATCAAACATTATATCTCAGGTAGTCCTATAAATGTTGAAACTAATGTTATTGAAACCGTAACCCCAGAGGAATAAATAAAGGAAACTTTCCAGAATGTTTCAGACTCCGAAAAGGAATAGGTATGAGGTACGGTAAGTAAACCGACTTCAATACAGTTCTAATAGAAAATTTCTCTGTTTTGGAATATTTAAGAAAATAGGAAAATAAGAAGTAGTCCGGAAAGGACACGAGGCTTCCATGAGGGTGGAGGGCGCCCCCCTGCCTCGTGGGCACCTCGTGTGCCCTCCGGACTCTGTTTTCTTGCACGATACTTCTTTTGGTCGGTAAAAATTCATTATATAATCTCCCGAAGGTTTTGATCACCGTACCACACAAATATCCTCTATTTTTGTTCCGAGCTGTTTTTCTGATAAATCTAGACCACCATGATGTCTTCAAGTGCCCCCAAGGACAAGTTCTTCGAGAAGGTCATCAACCCCTACCTCGCAGAAGTGCTGCAACATCCTCAAACCATTGACATGCGTGAGGGGTTGCTGCACATCCACGATGTTGAGGGACCAAGGAGGACCGGAAGCATGGACACAAGGCTTGAGGAAATGGAGCAACAAGTTTTCAAGTGCCAGGAGATGGTGGAACGTGGACTCGACATCAATCATATAATGATCATAGAGTTCACCAACAACCACAAGCTAGATGCCAAGAACATTGGGGAGGCCATCTTCAAGCTTCACGAGAAAATTGAGCGCCTCCAAGCCCAGATCTATGACCTGCAAAACCAAAACCGTGAGTATGAATATAGATTCAAGAAGATGAGTTTGGCTACAGATTTGAGGATCCCGGAGACTCGATCATCCTTTTACGATGGTGAGCCTATGCCTTGGAAGACGGACGACAAGCCTACATCATCAACAAGTCCACCATCACCACCCCCGAGGAAAGAGATATAAACACATGGGTATGGGCACTCCCCTTGGAAACTGCCAAGCTTGGGGGAGTGCCCTGGTATGGTATCACCATCACACTCTTATCTTTACCGTTTTTCTTAGTTTGATCCTTTTAGTAATATTTTGATCTAGTAGAATAAAGTTTTAGTAAGATCTAGTTTTGAGTTTTTCTTTATGATCCTTCTATGTAATCGAGTCCGTGAGCTATATATAATACAGATTAGTTCCGAGTCAAGGGCTTTGATTATCTTACTATGATCTTGAGGGAATAAACGAAAGAATAAAAGAATTAAAGAGATCATATTGATCTTATGGAGAGTAATGACTTCACATATAAAGAGTATGATGAATAAAAGTTGTTGAGAGTTGACAAACATAGTTTTGGTCTTCTTTGCCATTAAAAGGAAGTAATAAAGAAAGAGAGGTTTTCACATATAAAGATACTATCTTGGACATCTTTTATGATTGTGAGCACTCATTAAAATATGACATGCTAAAAAGTTGGCATTGGACAAGGAAGACAATGTAATGGGTTATGTTTTCTTACATCTGAAATAAATTATATTGTCATGGATCATCCAACATGTTGAGCTTGCCTTTCCCCCTGATGCTAGCCAAATTCTTTGTACCAAGTAGAGATACTACTTGTGCTTCCAAATATCCTTAAACCCAGTTTTGCCATGAGAGTCCACCATATCTACATATGGATTGAGTAAGATTCTTCAAGTAAGTTGTCATTGTTGCAAGCAATAAAAATTGCTCTCTAAATATGTATGATTTATTAGTGTGGATAAATAAGCTTTATACGATCTTGTGATGTGGAAGAAAGAAAAGCGATGGACTGCATAATAAAGGTCCATATCACAAGTGGCAATATAAAGTGACGTTCTTTCGCATTAAGATCTTGTGCATCTAACCACAAAAACACATGACAACCTCTGCTTCCCTCTGCGAAGGGCCTATCTTTTTTACTTTTGTCTTACACCTTATACAAGAGTCATGGTGATCTTCACCTTTCCTTTTTACATTTTATCTTTTGGCAAGCACATTGTGTTGGAAGGATCCTGATACATATATCCAATTGGATGTAAATTCACGAGAGCACGTTTTGGAATATATAAAAAATACTGGCGAAAGAATTAACCAGAGGGGGCCCACACCCTGGCCACGAGGGTGGGGGGCGCACCCCCTGTCTCGTGGGCCCCCTGGCAGGCCTCCGGTGCCCATCTTCTGCTATATGAAGTCTTTCGTCCGAGAAAAAATCATAAGAAAGCTCTCGGGACGAAACTCTGCCGCCACGAGGCGGAACCTTGGCGAAACCAATCTAGGGCTCCGGCGGAGCTGTTCTGCTGGGGAAACATCCCTCCGGGAGGGCGAAATCATCACCATCGTCATCACCATCGATCCTCTCAGCGGGAGGGGGTCAATGTCCATCAACATCTTCACCAGCACCATATCCTCTAAAACCCTAGCTCATCTCTTGTATCCAATCTTTGTCCCAAAACCTCAGATTGGTACCTGTTGGTTGCTAGTAGTGTTGATTACTCCTTGAAGTTGATGCTAGTTGGTTTATTTGGTGGAAGATCATATGTTCAGATCCTTTATGAATATTAATACCCCTCTGATTATGAACATGAATATGATTTGTGAGTAGTTACTTTTGTTCCTGAGGACATGGGAGAAGTCTTGCTATAAGTAGTCGTGTGAATTTGGCATTCATTCGATATTTTGATGAGATGTATGTTGTCTTTCCTCTAGTGGTGTTATGTGAATGTCGACTACATGACACTTCACCATTGTTTGGGCCTAGAGGAAGGCATTGGGAATTAATAAGTAGATGATGGGTTGCTAGATTGACAGAAGCTTAAACCCTAGTTTATGCGTTGCTTTGTAAGGGGCCGATTTGGATCCATATGTTTCATGCTATGGTTAGGTTTATCTTAATACTTCTTTTGTAGTTGAGGATGCTTGCAATAGGGGTTAATCATAAGTGGGATACTTGTCCAAGGAAGGGAAGTACCCAAGCACCGGTCCACCCACATATCAAATTATCAAAGTAACGAACGCGAATCATATGAGCGTGATGAAAACTAGCTTAACGATAATTCCCATGTGTCCTCGGGAGCATTTTCCTTTATATAAGAGTTTGCCCAGGCTTGTCCTTTGCTACAAAAAGGATCAGGCCATCTTGTTGCACCTTATTTACTTTTGTTACTTGTTACCCGTTACAAATTACCTTATCACAAAACTATTTGTTACCGTTAATTTCAGTGCTTGCAGAGAATACCTTACTGAATACCGCTTGTCATTTCCTTCTGCTCCTCGTTGGGTTCGACACTCTTACTTATCGAAAGGACTACGATAGATCCCCTATACTTGTGGGTCATCAGCCTACAAGATGGAGGAGAATAGCTCAACTAGTTAGCATGTGCTCAGATTGTCTGGGTACTACAATTGCTTGAATCAAGTGGGAGTTAATCTTCCAGATAAGATAGTAATTGACAAAGTTCTCTAGTCACTATCACCAAGTGACTAGAACTTAGTGATGAACTATAATATGCAAGGGATAATGAAAGTAATTCCCAAGCTCTTCTCAATGCTGAAATCGGCGAAGGTAGACATCAAGAAATAGCATCAAGTGTTGATGGTTAACAAGACCACTAGTTTCAAGAAAAAGGGCAAAGGGAAAGAAAGAGGAACTTCAAAGAAGAATAGCAAGCAAGTTCTTGCTCCCATGAAGAAGCTAAAAGCTGGACCCAAGCCTGGAACTGAGTGGTTCTACTGCAAAGGAAATTGTCACTGGAAGTGGAACTGCCCTAGATACTTGGCAGATAAGAATGATGGCAAAGTGAACAAAAGTATATATTTGATATACATGTTAGTGATGTGTACTTTACTAGTGTTTATAACAACACCTCAGTATTTGATACTGGTTCAGTTACTAAGGGTAGTAACTCAAAACGGGAGTTGCAAAATAAACAGAGACTAGTTAAGGGCGAGGTGATGATGTGAGTTGGAAGTGATTCCAAGGTTGATAAGATCACCATCGCACACTCCCTTTACCTTCGGGATTAGTGTTGAACCTAAAATAAATGTTATTTGGTGTTTGCGTAGAGCATACTATGATTGGATCATGTTTATTGCAATACAGTTATTCATTTAAGTGAAGGATAATTGCTATCACTACAACAAAAAAGACACATCCGTGACATTTTGGGCCGAACAAATTTTTTTCCTGTCATACATATGACACTTCTATGACGATAATTGTGACAAAACCCAGTATAATCATAGATGTGGTGGGCTCCTACTTCTATGACAAAAAATCATGACAGAATAGGATTTTCATCCTGGGCGGGCCGGAGACACAGCTGCATGACATTCTTTGGGCCGTCCATGACGGAAAAAACCATGGTAGAAGCGAGGGCGAGGAAAATTTCGGGGAGTTCCCGGTTATGGTGGGAGGTCGAGGGCCGAGCGATGCGCGTTTCTCTCGTACACGTACGCGCGTGTGTGCGAGGCGTTGGCTCTAATTGAACCCAAGCGAGGTGTCAGGCTCTAACTGAACCCGAGCGATTGCACTGCAGGCTACGCATTACTGAACCCGAGCAATCGGGCATGGCTGTTAACTGAACCCGATCGAGCGATTCCTTCGCTACTGCTGCTAACTAAAGCCGATCGATGCTGCCTCTGGGAGGAACAGTGAGCGTTGCGGGGGGTTTTGGATGAACATTGAGTGGTGGCGTTGCCTCTGGATGAACAGGACCCCGTGGTGTGGAGGGCTGGATGAACAGTAGGCGGTGGAGGGGTGGTTGAACAGGACTCCGTGGTGTGGAGGGCTGGATGAATAGTAGACAGTGGAGGGGTGGTTGAACAGTAGCCGGTGGAGTAGCGCACGGTGGAGGTTGGATGAACAGGAGCCCGTGGAGGCTGGAGGAGGTTGACGGTGGAGATGAACAGTATCCCATGGAGTCCCGTTTTGCGGTGCGCCACACCCCCCCGATGAACAGGACCCCCGTTTCAACCGTAGGAGGTCCGTTTCGTCCGTTTTGCGGTACGCCACACCCCTCCCGATCAACATGACCCCCGTTTTGACCGTAGGAGGTCCATTTCCTCCGCTTTGCGGTACGCCACACCCCTCCGATCAATAGGACCCCTATTTCGACCGTAGGAGGTCCATTTCGTCCGTTTTGTGGTACGCCACACCCCTCCCGATCAACACGACCCCAGTTTCGACTGTAGGAGGTCCGTTTCCTCTGTTTTGCGGTACGCCACACCCCTCCCGATCAACAGGACCCCGTTTCGACCGTAGGAGGTCGGTTTCCTCCGTTTTGCGGTACGCCAGGCCTCGTTTCCATCGCCTGTTCCGCCCAAGCCCTCCCGATGAACACGACCATCCATTCCGTTCCGACCCAGCCAGTTGGCTCCCACGCGTTCCGTTGCCTCCCGATGAACACAAGCATTCCGTTGCCTCCCGATGAACACGACGCATTCCGTTGCCTCCCCATGAACACGACGCATTCCATTGCCTCCCCATGAACACGACGACGACGCTGTTTCTCCGTTCCGACCCAGCCATGTACACGAGCCCTGGCCCTACGTATGCGCAAGTAGGCGTTCGAGACCCTACCCGTATGTACACATACGTGGCCATATTTTCTTTCTTGCACCCTGGCCACTGTACGGACGTGTACATGCTACGTGCACGCCTCTACTACGACACGTGCGCGCCTCTACTACGACACGTGCACTCCTCTACATCGACCAGTATGTACGTACACGTTCGCGACCAGAATGACAACGCTATGTACGCTTCGACCAGGTGGGTCCCGACTGTCAGGCACTTCCTTGCCTGTGAAGATGTAGCTAGTGGGTCCCAGCAGTCAGGGGGGCGAATCATTTTTTTGCCCAGACGCACTTCCTTGCGTGCGAAGGTGTAGCTGCCGGGTCCCAGCAGTCAGGGGGGTGAATCGTTTTTTTGCCCGGACGCACTTCCTTATGTGCGAAGGTGTAGCTGGTGGGTCCCAGCAGTCGGGGGGCGAATCGTTTTTTTTCGGACGCACTTCCTTGCATGCGAAGATGTAGCTGGTGGGTCCCAGCAGTCAGGGGGCGAATCGTTTTTTCTGGGACGCACTTCCTTGCGTGCGAAGATGTAGCTCGTGGGTCCCAGCAGTCAGGGGGCGAATCATTTTTTTCGCGAAATATGGTGGCCCATCCGGTGGGTCCCCGCATCAGGTGGAGGAGTAATTATTTTGCACGTAGTAAGGAGGCACTTCCTTACGGCTGCCGTGGACCCAGCTGTCAGCCTCTCCATGTATAGTCCACGTCCGATGGAAGTCGTTCCTTGACCATGCTGACCATGCCGCACCGGGAGCACCAGGGCGGTGGATGACGGTGAGGCCTAGGAAGGGGACGACGCGGAGCCGGGGAAGACACGGTAGTGGATGCACACGCGGAGAGGAGTACAAGGGTTCACTGATTCGGCTGCGCTGCCACCGTTGCAGAATAATAGGGGGTGTGGGTGAGTGGAGGGATGGCCTGGCCAGCGGTGGGAGTAGTAGGGGGCGGTGAGGCCTCCGCGGAAGCACAGCCGACCACGGGAGGCAGGAGCAGGCGGCACAACCGGCACTGCTTTGGGCGGCTGGAGCAAGAAGACCAGAGGTTGAAGAAGCACGATGGCCGTTGGATGACACGTACAGTCACTGCAGCTAGAATCATTTATATTGACTAAGTTGACAAAGCCCTTGGTACGTCAACTTAGTAGGCCCACAGGTCAGCTTCCAAAACGGTGCGCCCCAGATGTCTGGGGGAGGAATCATTTTTGGGCGGGTGAAGCTACAATATCCGAGATTGAAGAAGAAGCACGACATCCGTTGGATGGACATCCAACGGCCACTGCTGCTAGAACAGTGGGTTGACTATAAGTTGACAAAACCTTGCATACGCGTCAACTCTGTTTTTTAGGGGACGCGTCAACTTAGTAAGGCCAGAAGTGTGTGGCAGAGAACTTATAGCCCATTTGAGATTTGTAGGAATGTGTAGCCCATTTTTGAATTCTAATGGAATTTACTATAACCCATTTACAGTTTGTTAAAAGTACAGCCCATTTCAACCAACCGTTCAAAACAGAATTCAATAAAATTTCCCACATTTTGATGGGATCCAAAATATTTTTATCCCGAAATTTCTAGTCAGATTAAATACAATTTCAATATAAATTTATATTACGTAAAAATCCAAGGAAACATTGCGCTTGCAACAATTAATGAAATTAAAAATTTCAATATCCAAAAATAATATTTTATAAAGTAATCACGTGGTTGGTGCAATTTTTTATAGTTACTGCCCAGTTTTTATAATTACATCCCATTTATTATTTCTTAAAGCCCATTTTATTGTTAAACCTAATGCATCCCTCCTAGGAAAGATTTGCAGCCCAGCGGGGCGGAGAATAACAACTTGACCTTGCCTGGGTATTCCTAAAAAAAGTATAGCTGGGCTAGCCATTTTCAGCTTGAAAAAAATTAATATCTAGGCTGGATATCTGGCCTGGGCTAGACGGGCCACAGCCCACCCAGTTAATACCTGCAACGATGTTTTCGTTGTTGTTCAGAGGAGGAAAATTAATATCTGGGCTAAACATCGAAAAATTCTGCAGTGCTCACACCTCAAAAACACAAATACTGCTCGAGCTGCTTGGTCTCAGCTGTCGGCTGCTTCTTGTGCAATTCTCTCATTTATTGACTACTACATAGGTTGACAAATGGTGTGGGACCGTGATGTCAGGAAACCAGGAGGAAGCAAAATAAATTATAGTTATATATATATATATATATGTATGTATATATATAAAATAAGGAGGCACTTGCGTACGTGAGGCTATGGACCTGGTGGGTCCCCATTGTCATCCTCTCCAAGTAAAGTCATCTCCTCGCCCGCGCGCGCTTTCCGCCCGAAACAGTCAGCGCTGCCCGCCCCGCTTCCTGGTGCAGGCGATTGCTCCGCCTTCAAACGACACAAGTGTCGTCCGTCCGTCCATCTGCCGCCCACATTAATAATACGCGGTTGCCGAGGTGGCCACTCCGGCGCCACACGTCCGTCCCTCCACCCGCCCACCATTGCTATATAAACTGCTGCGCCTGCCATAGCCGCAGTCATCCGCATCCGTTCTCTTTCTCCTGTCCACACCACTCCTGCCCACCATGGCTTCCTCGCGCTCCAGTGCTCTTCGGGACGGGCGGAAGACGGACCACAAGGAGATAACAGCCATTGCTATAGACCGGCTGGCCGACAGGCAGCCGGAGGACGACGACGTCCCAATGGAGAACATGGTAGTCGATGATCCGGCGCCAACCCCCTCCTCCGCGCCATCCTCGCCGGTGCATTGCATCATGATCATCGGTGAGGCATGTTCCCAATATATGGACAGGGTGAGGCAGATGCGTGAGGAGCAGTTCTGGGAGGCATAGGCCGACGCAGCCTACAACCACCATCTCCTCCAGGAGCACCTGCAGGCGGAGGAGCAGATCACCACGGAGCGGGCGGAGCAGGAGGTGCTACTTGACTCGTACCACTCTGCCCGCAAGGGCCGCCTCGAGCGCTGGCGGTACTGCATGCGGGTGGGGGAGGCTGCGGCCGCCTACAAAGAGGCTAGCAAAGAGGGCGATGAAGCAGGCGAGGCGCTGTTTGGCGAGACCGAGGACGAGGCAGAGGACAATGCCGGCTCCGACGAGTCCCCGCTCCGCTTGCGTCGACGAGGCCCTGCTCCGCCGAGGCCCTGCGACACCAACAACGAGGCAGAGGACACCGTCGGCTCCGCTGAGGCCCGGCCCTGCCAACAGCGAGGCAGAGGACATCGCCAGCTCAGCCGAGGCCCCACCCTGCCGGCAATGTGGGGGAGGATTTCCACCGCTCCGCTGAGGCGCCGCCCACCGGCAATGAGACAGAGGACATCGCCGGCTCCGCCGAGGCCCCGCCCCGCTGCCAACGAGGCCGCACCACACAGAAAACGAGGAAGAGTAGAACACGGTAGGTCGCCGCCGCTCGGGTCCAAGTAAGGCCACCGTTGCTACCCTCCGGTTGAATCCAAGCTAGGCGGGTTGACCATTGACGGCCGGTTAGCTTCTTGGCGACGACGTGGAGTCGGAGAGCTGCGCTGGAGAAGAACCGGTATTTGAAATGCGATAGTTGCTAATATTTTGCCGGAATGTTGATTCATTTCCGTTTCAGCGAGAATTTTGGCATTAAGCATTCTTTTTGGTCCTATTTTTAGGGAAAGTCATGCCAAATTTTTTCTTGGTTCTAAAATATCCTTTTGCTCTACCCCGCAGGCGACCATGGTCCGCACGATGACCGAAGGCATCGTGAATAGGTTTTTGAGGTACGCGAAGGCCGAGATGCTTCAAAAGAACGAGACGGAGATAAGATGTCCGTGTCGAAGATGCAAGCTGAATAGCCTTATTGCGGACCCGGATTCCGGGCAGGTGCGGGACCACCTGCTCTTGCGTGGTTTCATGGATGGCTATCGGTGGCAAGGTGATGAAGATGACTACGAAGTCGTTCATGGGGGCTGGGCAAGAAATGAGGAAGGGCAGCAAGACAACCACCGCGGCTCGGGGGGGGCGAGAAGACGAAGAATCCCCAGGAGATGATCACGACGGTGATGCTGTACACAGTCATCATGTAGAAGATGAAGGACATGATGATGATGCCGGCGGAGCAGACGACGTTGGACCATCGATGGGCTGGGTGCAGGACCCTCATATTCAAGAGCTGCTTCTCAAGCAGACGGATAACGCAAGAGCTGCCGCCCGAGAGAAAGCCAAGATGGATCAACTTGAGTTAGACGCGGTTACTCCATTGTATGAAGGATGCAGGCCCGAGGATACCCGCCTGAAAGTAACGCTCATGGCTCTGGAGATGAAGGTAAAACACAAAATGACCGACGCATGCTTCGACGAGAACATGTCATTCTGGCACGAACGTCTTCCCAAGGGGAACAAGTGCCCGACCAGTTTGGAGGAGGCAAAGAAAATCGTGTGTCCTCTGGATTTACCGCACGTGAAATACCATGTGTGCATGAACAATTGCATCATTTATCGGGACGAGCACGCGGAGTCTACAATATGTCCGGTGTGCGGTGTCACTCGATACAAGAAGAGGAAGAAAGCTCCTTGAAAAGTGGTGTGGTACTTTCCGATCACTCCTCGTCTGCAGCGGTATTTTGCGGATCCTAAGGTAGCAAAGCTCCTGCGTTGGCACACGGATAGGGAGGAGAAGAAGCGAGAAGATGACGCAAATGATCCGGAGATAGATAAAAAAGACAAGATGCTGAGTCACCCTAAGGATGCGAGCCAGTGGCAAGCATTGAACTTCGAATACCCAGAATTTGGGAACGATCCAAGGAACATCGTGCTGGGCGCGAGCACCGATGGAGTCAATCCGTTTGGCAGCCAGAGAAGCACACATAGCACCTGGCCTGTGTTTGTGTGGATGTACAACCTTCCCCCCTGGTTGTGCATGAAGAGGAAGTACATTCACATGAGTATGCTAATTGAAGGGCTGAAACAACCAGGGAACGACATCAATCTGTATCTGGGGCTGCTGAAAGAGGAGCTTGACACGCTGTGGAAAACGCCAGCCAATACGTGGGACGCCGCAGAGAAAGAATATTTCCCTATGAGAGCCGCACTGCTCACGACGGTGCACGACTATCTCGGTTACGGATATCTTGCGGGGCAGGTAGTCCACGGATTTTCTGGATGCGTAAGGTGCATGGATGACACAACGTATCGCCAGCTAGATAGAGATCCCGGGTCTTCGAAAACCGTGTTCATGGGACATCGAAGGTGGCTTCGCGACGATGACCCGTGGAGGAAACGCAAGGATCTGTTCGATGGTGAAACCGAACCCCGAAAACGCCCGTGTACGAGGAGCGGAGAGGAAATAGACAAGCTGTTGAAAAATTGGAAAGACTGCCCACTGCCGGGAAAGAAGCAAAAGGTGCCAGAGCCGGGAAAGAAGCGAAAGGTGCCAGAGCCACTGCTGAAGGTATGGAAAACGAGGTCTGTTTTCTGGGACTTGCCGTACTGGAAGATCCACCGTGTGCCTCACAGCCTTGATGTCATGCATATCACGAAGAACGTGTGCGAGAGTCTGCTTGGTACCCTGCTCAACATGCCAGAGAGGACCAAAGATGGGCCGAAAGCAAGGGCAGACTTGAAATCAATGGGCATCAGGCAGGAGCTTCACGCTATATATGATGATGATGATGATGATGATGATGATGATGATGATGATGAGGCGAAGCAGGACACAGAAAGTCGTCGCAAAGTCAAAAAGGCCAAGAAGACCGGAAATGACTACCCTCCCGCGTGCTTCACTCTAAGTCAGGAGGAGATCGAGCAGTTTTTCACCTGCCTCCTAGGAGTAAAACTTCCTTACGGTTACGCGGGGAAGATAAGCAGATACCTAGACCCAGCGAAGCAGAAGTTCAACGGGATGAAGTCTCACGACTGTCACGTGCTGATGACGCAGATACTTCTAGTTGCAATCCGTGGGATCATGGACGCGCACGTCCGTGAAACGCTATTTGGCCTATGCAACTTCTTCGACGTCATCTCTCGGAAGTCGATTGGCGTGAGGCAACTCAGAAGGCTACAGGAAGAGATCGTGGTGATACTATGTGAGCTTGAGATGTACTTCCCGCCCGCATTCTTCGACGTTATGGTGCATCTGCTGGTCCATATAGTGGAGGATATCATCCAACTCGGGCCGACGTTCCTGCACAACATGATGCCGTTCGAAAGGATGAATGGTGTCATCAAACGATACGTTCTCAACATGTCACGTCCAGAAGGAAGCATAGCCAGGGGCTTTCTGACCGAAGAGTGCATCTCCTACTGCACGAATTATCTAGGCATCGAGAACCCCGTTGGTCTGCCTGTCAACAGGCACCTCGGCAGGCTCGCTGGATGGGGTCACCGTGAGGGTCGCCGCGAAATGCATGTCGACTTCGAGGGTCGACTCACCGACTTTGAAAGAGCAAACCTAGTCGCGCTACAACACATAGACGTGGTCGATCCTTGGGTGGTAGAGCACAAAACCTTTATTAAGAAGACGTACGATGACCGACGCCAACAGAGGACGGACGGAGATATACTCAAAGAGCACAACTCATGTTTCACGCGTTGGTTCAAGCAGAAGCTTCTGTCGTACCCTTTACACGAGGATTCTTCCGCGGAAGAACAACTCATATTCGCCTTGTCACAAGGCGCCGAGCACAACCTGATGACCTATGAGGCGTACGATATCAACGGCTACACATTCTACACCGAGGCCAAGGACATGAAGAGCGATGGTTATCAGAACTCCGGGGTAACGATGGAATCCTACACCGATAACGACAAGGACAGATACTACGGAAGGATCGAGGAGATCTGGGAGCTGAGCTACGCTGGAGAGAAGGTCCCGATGTTCCGTGTTAGATGGACCAAGAACGTCATAAAAGAAGACCGGTATTTCACCACCATGGTTATACCCGAAGCCAAATCCAAGACCGCGGGCGCAAACGTCACCGCGAAAAATGAGCCATGGGTACTGGCTTCCCAAGTGGACCAATGCTTCTTCATTACCGACCCGCCAAAGCCCAGTCGTGTTGTCGTGAGGAGAGGCAAAAGGAAGATCATCGGAATGGATGGAGTAGCCAATGAGCAAGACTTCGACAAGTACGGCGACCTGAGGATCGAACATGACGACGATGATGAAGTAGCAGCATACACCACAAGAAGAAGCAGGACCACCCTACCTAAAGGACGTCCGTTCCACAGAAGAACTCCATATGCGAAAAAGAAGGGCAAGAAGATTGTGAACAGATAGCTAGCTAAGATCGATTGTATTTAAATCGTAGCCTTCATTTCTCGATTGTATTTCATGGGTACTTTTTGAACTATCATGAATATTTTTAAATTTCATGGACACTCGATCTCGATCCCGGCCCCCTCCATCTCGATCGCTATCCCACCTCGCCAGATCCGGTCCCCCTCGCCGCCGAGCACCCCCCCAGTCCACCGGCCGCCGCCGCCGACCCCCCGCACCCTCGATTCCCCTACTCAACCGTCGCCGCCGACCCTCCGCACCCCGCGCACCGTCTTATAAAAAAAATAAGTATCAAACAACTTTTTAAATGCTACTGTCTTATAAAAAATATTACTGTTATTATTTAAACAAGTTTGAACATATTTAAACACAAATAAGTATGAAACAGCTTTTTAAATGCTAAAAAAAATTGTGGAGCCTGGGAGTCGAACCCAGGACCTCCTGGTGTGAGAACTGGCTGCTGACCAGTCGAGCTAGTAGAGGGGACTTGATGTGGATCAGTTCTGGTGGTACATAACCTGTTGGCTCGAGTTGAAATAAAAAAAATACTAATGGCGCACCACGGTGAGGTGCGCCATTAGTATGGACATGCTAATGGCGCACCACGGTGAGGTGCGCCATTAGTATTGTGCCCCTTCGCCCGATCCCCCTTCCCTCTCCCCCTTCGCCCGATCCCCCCTTTCCCTCTCCCCCTCGCCAGTTCCCTCTCCCTCTCGATCCACCGCCGCCGCCGCCGCTGCCCTGACCCTCCCCCTCGCCCTCGCCCTCGCCCTCTCCCTCCCTCGCCCTCTCCTCGCCTTCCCTCTCCCTCGCCCTCTCCCTCGCCCTAGATCCCCTTCCCCTCTCCTCTCCCGACGCCGCGGCCACGCCGCCTCGACGCTGCCCCGCCGCCCTGACGCCGCCTCGACGCCGCCCCGCCACCCCGACGCCGCCCCGACGCCGCCTCGACCCCGCCCCGACGCTGCTGCCCCACCACCTCGACGCTGCCCCGCCGCCTCGACGCGACCCCGCCGCCCGGACGCTGCCCCGTCCACACCACCGTCGCCGGAGCACCACCACCACCACCCGTCGCCGGAGCATCCTTATCCTCTCCGACCGCCTCCTCCACCCCGGCCCGCTCCTCCAAGGTAAGCTACTGTTCTGCATTAGAGAAGTTAAGGGGAGTTAGAATATTCTGCTGTTAGATTTGATCGGTTTCTACCAATTTATAGCTGAACTAGCCTAAGGCTTAAGTAAAATGCTACTGTTTGATTCTCTCTGAAGAAGTAAATTACGTGAAATATCAAGCAAACAACTTATTACTTTTGCAGACAAGAGTTAGCTTAGGGCTTGATGGAATGCTGTTTAGGGCTTTAGGCTACTTCATAAGTGTTATTTAGTATAGTGTGTGCATACAAAATTCCAGCAAATATCATAGATATATGATATATCATGTTCCAGCAAATGAAAGGAACTCCCTGCCTTGCAAAAGAAATTGCAGTATTTCTGCCATTCTGTTTGGTACTTTGTAAGTAGAGATCACATATGTTTTCATATTTCATTTCAAAGGAACTATTTGGTTCAGTCCTCACATCATAATATTCCACAAATTATGCCTACGCAAATTGCCTATTTTCTTGTATTTTACCTTATATTGCTTCATGTGAAATTTGAAAATGCGACTCGGTCATCTTCACACACAGAACAATACAAATAAAAGAAAAAAAAATCAATCCATCTTAACAAAATTATGGAGCTATATTTTGATTAGTACAAAATTTCGTTCCTGCGTGCACTGGGCCCAGACATGCCAGACCTAGGTCAAAAATCTGCTTCATTGTAGGCTAAGGGACAACTCAGATGAGTAAGGTACATATCATATTCCTGGGGAGATAATCTTGACAGAGCTGCCATGGTGGAAGACCAGGCAACATCTGTCAACCAAGGGATCGGATGTATTTATCTTCATGGTCCCAAACTCCCAAATCAAACCAAAAGCAAGGCAAAATTAACAGAAACCACCAAAAGGGAACTGACAAGATGCTATGCATAGATCTTAAAGAAACAGAAATAAACAATGAAGCTCAATAGTTATTTCACAAGACACTAGCCATGATCTCTACTTGTTTGAACAGAATGGAGTGAATCAGAACAAAGTATATGTAATATTCACAGAGGCCTAGACCAGCTTCTCGGCACAACTAAACAAAGCTGCACCATGAGTACCCATGTAAAAGCCTCATCATAAGTACCTGTCACATTTCATCATTTTCATCTCCATTCCACTAGACATAACAAAGCTAGGGCAAGAGCAAAACATCATGTTTACAAAGGCAGTAATCCTGAGGACTGAGTTTGCAGTCCATGCACCATGATGTGTAGGCATGCAAAAATCATTTATGCAACTGTAAGAGTACCAACCAGATTACACAAATCATTTTTTCTTCAGAAGTGTGTCATAATTTCCCTGTCCTAATTGTTGTTTTGATTCAGAAATGATGATTTGCTACAACCAGTGCATGCATGCCTTTTTTCTTCTTCATTTTTAGTAAAGTGCTCTGTTCTGGGTCATGGACTTTGTGCCATGGACCAGTGCATGCATGCTGCTGCTGCTGCTGCTGTACTACTTGTCAAGTGATGCTGCTGCTGCTATCTGCGAGCTGCTGCTAGTTGTGATTTTGTCAAGTGATGCTGCTGCTACTTGTGATCTTCTAAAATGACCCCTTTCTCCTGAAACGTTGATTAATTTCCGTTTTGGTTGAGAAATGGGGCACTCCAAGGTCAAGAAAATTAGCAAAGGTCATGCCCAATTTTCTTGACCTAGAAGGTGCCCGATTCTCAACCGAAATAAAAATTAATTTGCTTTAGTGGTTGGATTAGTTTAGTATTTTTTGTCCATATAATACTATTTTGTTGCTTCATACTTGTACTGCTCCTGCTGTTAGTGTACAGTAGAATAAGAATTACTCCTACGAAGGAGTACAATGTTGATTGCTTGCTTGCTTACATATGTGATTAATTAATTAATGGCCAAGATGTCTTTGAGCCTAGTCTACAACGTTGATTACTCTGCTCTGTTGCAAACGCGTAGAGCATACTTGCGCCGGCAAGCAACTGGTTTGAGAATACTCATACTTTTTCTATTTATTTAACCGTCACTTGTTGCAACTAGTAATGTTATAATAAAACTGTTAATGATGCTATTTACCATTAAAAACGCCTTCTGGTTGTCTTTGGACTTTGGTTGTAGTATAGGACCTTGTATTCGGCGGGCAAACAATAATTGAGAATAGTATATATCGTGCTGCTTTTGGTCTTGATAATGTTTCTCATGTGGCATTGATCGACAAGTAACAGTTTGCCCGGTCACAATTGCAACAAAGGGAAGCGACACAAAAAATTGTTACATGAAAATGGATCGGATAGACATGTCTGTGCGGGTAGCGGACTGATGGATATCCTTGGTTGTATACATCTTATTCAGCTCGCAACCAATAACCGCGGAATGGTTTGACAAATGTATTATGCTCTTTCTTGTCTCGATAATGTGTCTTGGGGTCATATCGAGCTAAACTTTAGTAGTATACTCATAGCAAATGCCTCGTCATTTCACGTGGTGTTGAGTCAAGAAATAACGTACCGGGCGGCTGAATACGAGCATGCGGTGTGTCCTCTCGACCCGTCGACCCCCTTTTCCAGTTGTCCTGACCCTTTAGCTCAACATCAATTCGACCACAAAAACAAGAACAAAAAGTGTTGCCTATGAACAAAAATAGTATTCTTATTCTTTAGTGGTTGGATTATCATGCAACAGTGCCTTCAAGATCCAAGGCAATATCACAAACATCATAGGCAATTTGACCAAACTCACAACCTTGTATCTTTGCAGCAACCAACTTTCTAGACACACCCCTCAAGAACTAGGTTACCCTGAGAACGTGGACTTGGACCTTAGCAACAACACACTAACAGGTTCTATCCCAAAACACCTAGGCAATATCACAAACATCTCTCAATTGTTCCTTGACAATAACCAACTTTTTGGCGACATTCCTCGAGAATTAGGTTATTTGGTCAACTTAGAGATCTTGTTCCTTGACAATAACCAACTTTTTGACCAAACTTTGTTTCTATTTAGAGAGAAACACGGCCCACAATGATGAGGCCGGGGGTTCGGGCGGCAAGGCATTCTGGGAGCTGTTCCCAGGAGATGGAGGAACAACCTCACTTCTATGAGGACGCCGCCTTCCCCACCGATCCTAATACCATAGATGGTGCCGCCGAGGATGACCACACTGATGCCACCACTGATGGTGCCGCCGAGGATGCCACCACTGATGATGGCGGCGCACGCACAGATGGCAGCCAACCGAAGAGGCAACGGAAGGACCGGCGCCCGATCGTGCTCCGCACCCTCAAGGAGGAAGTTACTGAAGTGGACTCCAACGGGAATCCAACGGCGCCCGAATGAATAGTCAAGGGGTACTCGCTTCAGCTCGGGTGCATTGTCCGGAGCACCGTCTCGATCAACACCGAGAACCTGAGGCATCCTGACCGAGGGAATTTGCGCCACCTCCTCTTCACGAAGTTGCACGAACGATACAAGTTCCCTGCTGAATTTGAAAACACAAGCCTCAAAGGGAATAAAGTGAACAATGCTGCCCTCACGAAGATGAGCAAGGCCCTGTCTACTTGGAAAAGCAATGTGAAGAGAATGATCGAGAAAGGTGAGAGTTATCAGAGGATCAAGGAGAAAAATCCTTCGATCACCGAAGATGACTACAACGACTTCAAGATCAATTGCTCGAGCACCGCAAGCTCCCAATCAAGTGAGTGGGGGAAACAAATGCGGGAGCTGAACATAGGGGAACACACACTCGGTCCCGGCGGTTACAGAGTGGCGGAGCCTATATGGGACAAGGAGGAGGCGGACCGTGCTGAGCAAGGCCTACCGCCCCTCTTCGATAAATACGGTGACAAGCACACCAGGAACTTTGTTAGGGCCCGGTACAAGAAGGACCCAAAAACAAAGGAGCTTACCACGGATCCGAAGACCAGGCAGCTTGAGCTTGTTCTGGTAAGGAATACACCCCCGCATAATTAGCTCCATATGGTTGCATTCTAATTAATGAAGCCAAATTTCTAAATGGTTCACATTCCTTCCGCAGGCGACTGAAAGCAGTAGCGCGGGGTCGAATAAGAGCAACCCTTGGGACACCACTCTAAATAGGGGGTTGAATGTAATGAAGAACAAGGATAAGCTCAGTAAGCCGACGTCAGCTAGTCATGTGGCCGGCAAAGGCTTGTCGACAAAATGGGGGTCATACTATACCGCTGGTGTGCGGAAGGAGAAAAAGACCAGCTCAGAAAGCCAGGCGCGAGAGGTTCAAGAACTCAAGGCACAGGTGGCGCGGATTTCGGAGATTATCCAAGAGCAAGTGGAACAACGACTCGGAGCGACGATCACCGCCCTTGTGCCTACCTTGATCTCGGGGTTGAGTGCGTGGATTGCGGGCGGCCAACAGGGGCCGCCCCCGATTCCTAGCTTCACGGCCAGCAACTCGCATAATGCGATGGCGGGGCCATTGGTGCCTCCGGCGGAGGCGGCATTGGTGTCTCCGACGCCGGCACGGGAGCTTAATGCACCCGGGTGTACGCCGGCCGGCACCTCTTCAGCAAGCGGCCGCTCCGTCAACTGCACGCCCGCCGTTGGCGGTGCCTCGACATTAGCCGAGCTCGACGCCATCATCACGGTAACTAATTAAGCCTCTCTCGGCCGAGGACTTCATCTCCTTGCCTTTGACTGGGCATCCCTGACGCCCTACATGTTTTCGCAGGGCGCCGCCGACGTTCCGTGCACTCTCCTCCACTTCGTGAACAACGAGTTGGTCGATGTCGCCAAGGGCAAAATCGTTCAACCGGGCAACCCCTTGTTCCACGGTACCCAGATGCCACCCAACTTGTTTAGGGTTCAACTGGTTCGGGTGCTGCCAGGCTGCGACGACTTGTTACCTCCGATTCGACCCATCGGGGCCGACGATGAAGACGTGATGACCCTCAGCGCCTGCCTGAGCTGGCCCCTGCTTTGGCCGAAGAGCCAGATTCGTTTGGGGGCGGGGGACACCACCCCAAAGACAACACCGCCAGTCGTGCCGGCGCCAAGTCGGCCCCATGGCAAGACCGCCGTAACGGTGCCGGACATCCCTAAGCCACTGGATCCAAACATGCATATGGCACAGGATCAGAACGACGACGACGACGACGATGATACATTTGGCAACGTCGATCAGTACTTTGACGAGCATGGGTACGATGGCGACTTCATGGGGCCTCCTTCTCAAGAACCAAACCCAACAAAAGACGTGTGCGATCTAGCTCGTACCGCGGAGAAGCCAAGTTGCAACAGGCGCCGTCTGGTGTTCAGCTCTCAGGAGACGCCTCCAGCTGCCGACTTCACCGAGCCTCAGATAGGCGAGGTGTGAAATATTATCAGCCCCAACACACTCAAGAAGGCGGTCTGTGAGCAGAACTCGGTCCCATTACAGGAGAAGAAGAAGGCACGCAAAATAAAGACTAAGAAGGGTGCGAGCCAGCCGACACCGAGTACGATCCGTGCTCAGGACGGGCCACCTTCACCGCAGGATATCTCGAGGAGGGTGCATGTGGCGGGTAGGGCGATGCTACCGACAAATATGCTCAATGCTGCAACCGGTGCTATGCGGAGTCTGCATGACAGTGTTCTTGCTTTGGAGAAGCGGCGTCTCAGGGAGAAGGATGTGGCATACCCGGTTTTCGCGGCCAAGGTGCCAGAGGGCAAGGGCTTTGTGGATAACTCCATCGGGCGTACGATCGTCCTGCGTTTTGATGACATCCACGCTATGTTGAACCTTCATCCGCTGCACTACACCTTCGTTCGGCTATTTTCGCTGAGTATGGAGATGCGGATCATTCGCGACAAGACCCCGGACATCGTGATAGTCGACCCCTTCTACATGCGTGCCAAGATCTTGGGCAGCGCTGGGGACCGGCAAGTCGCGAGTTCTTACCTCGAAGGCGTCATTCTGGCAAACCAAGATAAGGATAACTTCCTCGTGCCTTACTTTCCCGAGTAAGTCCTCCCCTCAACCGGCCCGTAACATATGAATTCTTACTTTTCGATCGTTTTTCTTTTAACATTCCGTGTTTTCTGCAGTGACACACGTTGCACGCTCATCCTCCTAAGCCCCAAATATTCCATGGCCACGTATTTCGACCCGGACCGTCAGTCGAACGTAGACTACACAAATGTCAAGAAGGTTCTTGATGATGTTCTCCCCGGCTATGCCCAATCTGGAGGCACCTTCACCAGGCCTATTCGTAAGTACGGCAAGCACGTGTTCTCCCACAATACGACGTTCTGCTGCGTCAAGCAGCCGCCTGGCGGTCAGAAGGGTGCCTACTACGCCATCCATCACATGCGGGCGATCGTACGGGACCATCATCAACTTCTGCTACCGAGTAAACTCAAAGATTGGGCCGCGAGCGTGTCGGCAATCCAGGACGCGGACCTCCGACAAGAATTCTTTCGCATCCAGTCGGAGTTTGCGGAAATCATCCATCAAGATGTCCTTCGTACCTCGGGGCAGTTCTACCTCAGAAATCAACCGTCCAACAGTGACATCGGCACAATGCTACAAATGCAGGATGACAACGCCCGTTCTTTCATGACTCCCACGATAGACGGCGGCTTCATCCATGCTCCGGTCCCTTGAGTCGAGTTGTCTAGTTCTGAAACATCGATTGGCTCATGTTGTAATTAAACTTTAATGAACTTGTAGTATGTCTCTTTGGTTTCGAGAGTCGTTCAACTTAGATGTAATCGATGCTATTAATGTCTTCCTTTTCTCTTTCGATCGTTCTGTTGCATAATTATATATTGCTTATGTATTGTCTGTGAATTGGTACTAACGTTTCGTTTGGCTAGTGCATAGCGATGCCGACGTATGTCGTGTACAAGGGTAAGGTTCCTGGAGTCTACGATGACTGGGAGGAGTGTCGGAGACAGGTTCACCGATTCAGCGGTAACAGTTACAAAGGGTATACCACTAGGGCCGAGGCCGAATCTAGATACGCCCGCTATCTAGCGGGAGAGGGGAGGGAGCGTTGGAGGAACCGGATGAAGACGAGTTTCATTGTGATGATGCTCATCGTGATGACCGCAGCTCTCTTCTATGTTATGGTAGTTTAGATGATCGATATCGACTTGTAATGTGAAGACAAACTCGCTACTCACGGTCTCGAGACTTGTAATATAATGTTCTATCTTTGTTTGGTCTTTTTAATTCGGAGACTAATATGATGAATTGTATTCGGAGACTAATATGATGAATTGTATTCAAAGACTAATCTTCTATTGTATTCGATGAATCTGTTGTTGATGTGTGCTGTCTATATTTTGTCAAACTATACATTTTGTAACCTGTGCAAAAAACAGAAAATAAAAAGATAAAAAAACCCTAATATTCATACTAATGGCGCATCACAGGACAGTGCGCCATTAGTATGACAGTGCATACTAATGGCGCATCACTGGGTAGTGCGCCATTAGTATGCCGCGGTTACTAATGGCGCATCCAGTGGTGGTGCGCCATTAGTATGCCAAAGCACCTGGGTATACATGGCCCCTGGGAGGCATACTAATGGCGCACGCTGGCCTATACTAATGGCACACCCGCGGTGCGCCATTAGTATACCAGATACTAATGGCGCACCAGGTGGTGGGCCATTAGTAAAAATTACTAATGGCGTGCTGTTAATGGCGCACCACAGATGCGCCATTAATGGCCATATTAGGTGCGCCATTAGTAGGGGTTTTTCTAGTAGTGACATGGCACCTCGTGCTAAATAAACCAGCTATTCTTTTTGTGCAGTTCCACCAAAATCAACCAAATTCGCGCGTAGCTTGTATGATTTCGCCCTTATATGTTGCAACGCCTTGAACTTATCGGCACCTCCTTTCTTGTGGTGGAAATGAATGATTCGATGTATTCATGAACATTTTGTGCAGTTCCCATTCAAATCAAGCTGAGCACCCCTGTTTGCACCAATACAAAAAAGTGATTAGTATAAAGCAAATTGTACTATGAAATGACAGTTTCAACAGGCACATACATGGTCCATGTAGAGCACACATTTAGAAAAATGGAACTCACCAGAAAGAATCCTAGAACAACATTGTACTCGCGCATCACAGCAAAAATGGAGATTTGCCAGTCCTTCTGAGCTGAAGTTAGTTTGGTCTTGTGGGGAGTAATGTAACCATCCTTCAACTGCTCCTTTTGATGAGAAGATAGATAGGGCTTCTTCATCCTGGCATAATCGGAACTAGTCACTTCACATACTCCATATTCTTCTTCAGAGGAAGATGATCCTGTTGTGCAAAGACAAGAGGACTACTAAATGCTAGCATCCCTGTTTGCTCGAAAAAAGGAAAGGAAATATTTAAAACATCATAGATGAAGCACTTCTCAAGGACAATACCACTTTTTCATGACAATATCTAAACAGTAGCACAACACCAATAGAGATGACAAAGCTCAATCATATGGATGAAATCAGTGGGTGAGTACCAACCTTTGTTAGGAGGTTTATTGTGTAGAGCATATAGATGAAGCACTTCTCCGGAACCATCTGTTGCTATCTACGGTGGTGGCCATGCTTACTATATACTCCTCGATTAGTTTAATGTTTCCAACATCTTCTTGTGCTGTTCCACTAAAATATATGGTATCTTCAAAGAAGATCCCTGTTTGCACAAGTAGAGATAATTACATATTACATTAAGAGTGGTGTCGGTGTCAAAACCGGCGGATCTCGGGTAGGGGGTCCCGAACTTTGTGTCTAGGCCGGATGGTAACAGGAGGCAAGGGACACGAAGTTTTGCCCAGGTTCGGGCCCTCTCGATGGAGGTAAAACCCTACGTCCTGCTTGATTAATATTGATGATATGGGTAGTACAAGAGTAGATCTACCACGAGATCGAAGAGGCTAAACCCTAGAAGCTAGCCTATGGTATGATTGTTGTTGTGTATGTCGTCCTACGGACTAAAACCCTCCGGTTTATATAGACACTAGAGGGGGTTAGGGTTGCACAAAGTCGGTTACAATGGTAGGAGATCTGCATATCCGTATCGCCAAGCTTGCCTTCCACGCCAAGGAAAGTCCCTTCTGGACACGGGACGAAGTCTTCAATCTTGTATCTTCATAGTCCAGGAGTTCGACTAAAGGTATAGTCCGGCTATCCGAACACCCCCTAATCCAGGACTCCCTCAGTAGCCCCTGAACCAGGCTTCAATGACGATGAGTCCGGCGCGCAGATTGTCTTCGGCATTGCAAGGCGGGTTCCTCCTCCAAGAACTTCATAGAAGATTTTGAACACAAAGACAGTGTCCGGCTCTGCAAAATAAGTTTCCACATATTGCCATAGAGAGAATAATATTTACACCAATCTAATCTGCTGACGTATTCCGTAGCGTGACACACCACGGCCAAGCCTTTATCCGAGTCGTTTCATTATCCCACCTTAGTGCGTCATGCGAGGCGGTTTCCTTGGCACGTCTTGTTAAAGCAGAGATCGTGTCCCCTTATTCTGGGATTCTCATCAATACGGGCGTGGGTAACCCAACCGCGCCATTGATTTACGGTGCTTGGAGATAAGAGAGTTTTACCAGGCTGGTGGGGACATGTAGTTGTGTCCACCCATATAAGGGGATAAGGATCCATGTTTTCACCTATGCCTTCTTCCTCCTTCGCCTATCCATTCTTGCGCACTCGAGCTCCAGCGCCCAAGTCCGCACTCCCCACCTCAACCTTCTCCAGCCATGTCCAGAGCGGGAGGCAAGTGGATGGTCTCCTCCGTCACGGAGGGACACATCAAAAAGCTGAGGAAGGCCGGATACCTGTCTAACGACATCGCGTACCGGCTTCCCGAAAAGGGGCAGCTCATCCCCACCCCTAGGCCCCATGAGAGGGTGGTGTTCCTCCCCCATTTCCTCCGCGGACTGGGCTTCCCTCTCCACCCATTTGTCCGGGGCTCATGTTCTACTACGGCCTGGATTTCCATGATCTGGCCCCGAACTTTGTCCTCAACATCTCGGTGTTTATCATCGTGTGCGAGGCTTTCCTCCGCATCCGCCCCCATTTCGGCCTGTGGCTCAAGACTTTCAACGTCAAGCCGAAGGTGGTGTGCGGCAACCAGGCGGAGTGCGGAGGCGCCATGGTGGGAAAGATGGCCAACGTCCTATGGCTCGAGAGCTCCTTTGTGGTGACCCTGAAGGGGTGGCAATCGGGGTGGTTTTACATCACCGAGCCGCGCGACGCCAAATGGGTCGCACCCCCCGAGTTTCGATCCGGACCCCCTACGCGGCTCACCTCCTGGAAGGAGACGGGCCTTTCGTGGAGTAAGAAACGAGAGCTGACCGGACTCCAAACATGCATCCAAACCCTGGTGGACAAGAATCTCAAACTTGTCAACGTAGTCCAGGTTATGCTCATCCGCCTAATCCTCCCGTGTCAACAACGGGCTTTCAACCTGTGGGAGTTCGACCCGGCGCGGCACCAAACTCTGAGCAGGCTCTTTCACACGACGTACGAAGATGCCTGGAAGGTGCTTTTCAAGGGCACCGAGGCCCCCCGCATCCGCTACCGAGGATCGCAGATTCAGTACGCAGCGTCACGCTCATGCGGTAAGCTGTTTTTTCCTTTTACAGGGTATCAGTTTTTCATAGTTTGACTCCATGCGGGATCTAAGCTCCCTTACCTTTGACATGATTGGCAGGTGACATCCAGACAGATCAACTGTCCGGCTCCTTTGCCCGAAGGCCCAGCGGACGCTCGCTTTGCGAAGCTGCTGGTTTCGACACCCTATGTGGTGCCAGAGAAGAAGGCCGCAAAAAAGGCCATGGGGACTCGAAAGAGTGCCCGGTGCCAGGAGGTGTCGGATCCATCATCCGACGGTTCCGAGGTGCATTCCTCCCGTGAAGACGAGGATGAAGAAGAAGAGACCTCTCCCCCTCCAGCGGGAGGGGAGAAGAAAAGGAAGGCTGCCCTCTCTGGGGAGGCCGGAGGGTCCAAGAAGGGGAAAACCCTTCCTCCGGACTACTCCACCGACGCCGACGACGGCGGAGAGGAGTGGCAGCCCAGGGCCAAGCCCTTGGCAAAACCGTAAGTATCCGGATACCAGGGTAATTCATAGTATTCGTTTATTGCACAGGTTTCCCTTACGTCGAATATGTTTATGCATCCCACCCAAAGACCAGCTCGACGCGTTGTTGAGCGGTTCACTGGACTCGTCGGATGTGAACTCGCTTCTGACGGTTCCTCCCCCCGCCCTACGAACGACACCAAAGTGTTGTCCCAACAGGTTCCAAGCCGAGAGGAGGTGGTCCTGGAGGTGCCGCAAGGCGACCTCCCGGACTCCAGGAGTAAAGGGGATGAAACCCCCCAGGGCTCCAAGTCCGGCTCTAGGCCGAACACCGCTCCAGAACCTTCAAAGGTTCTAGAGTCCGGCGGGGGACCTCCTTCCAAGAGGAGCAAGCCCACCGTCCCGGTGGCCCCCGTCAAACCGGAGGCGCCGGACAATATGTTGGAGGCGCTCCAAGGCGCCTCCATCGACGAGGAGCACCGCACTATTATGAGTGCGGTGGTCCAGAAGGTTCAGTCCGCCAAGAGCAGACTGACTGAAGCTTGTACTAGCCTTTTAACATGCTTTGAGGTAAGTAAAGAATGTGTAAATAATATTACCGCATAGACAGTAGCCCCTGATGCTCTGTTTGGCGTTCGGGAAGAAAAGCCGAATAGAGGATCAAATAAAATTCGCAGGAGTCTAACAAAAATGAGTCAATATGCATATGCAGGCTTCTCTGCTTGCGTCCGCCGCACTGACTGCGGAAGTGGACACGCTATAGCAGAACCTCGAGCGGTCCGCGCAAGAGCTCGGGCGTGCCAAGAAGTAGCTCGAGGTCAATGAAGGTAAGAAATACCTTGTTTTTAAATATATATAAAAAGGTGCAATTGCAAAGAATGACAGGATTGTCGTGGCTATTGTAGGGGCCACGTCTGAGGTGGCGACCCTTAAGAAAGCGCTCGTCGAGGCCGAGAAGAGGGCAGCCTCGGAGCACACCGAGCGGGAGAAGTATGAGGCCGAGGTTGGCAAGGTACGGCAAGAGCTCCAGGCTCTCATGGAAAAACATGAGAGTTTGGAGCTTGAATCAAAGACGCGAGCGTCCGAGCTCGCGGTGGCTATTGAAAATGCCACGTCTGCCAAGGACGAATCCCAGAAGACCCTCCAGGAGTTGGATGAGGTGAAGAAGATAGCGGCGGGTAAGGCATTCTTTATGCAAAGCAAACACATAAACGTGAGTTACTTGTTACTTACCCGAATCCGGAGCTCTCCAGGAGCGTTTGCAGATCTTCCCCAGAGTGTGTCTGATGCCGCCGCATTCTATCGAGCCGAGGAGGGCAGCTCGACAGAGAAGGTGTTCTGGTCTCAGTATGCTGAGGCCGGACACCCCGTGCCCCTGAGCGACCAGCTGAAGCAACTGGTCGAGCTCCACAAGGCGGCCGAATAGGCCATGAAGGGCCTCATTGTTCGGCTGTTGCCTGGAGGGGCTCTTCCTGGGAGCTATTTCGGGCTGGTGCGGCGGCTGGTGGAGGCCTGTCCAAGGCTCGAAGTCATCAAGCGCTCCGTCTGCATTGAAGGTGCCCATAGGGCCCTTGCCCGTGCTAAGGTGCGCTGGGGCAAGCTGGATGCTGAGAAGCTTGTGAAGGATGGGCCACCGCCGGGGAAAGAGCATCGCAAGCCCGAGAATTACTATAAGGATGTTCTGAAGGGTGCCTGCCTTGTGGCAAATGAATGTTCTAGGGATGTAATTTTTGAGTGAAATTTGCTCGTTTTGTCCTGTGCGCTGAAAACTTGTTCATATGCGCTAAGCAATGCTGTTGGAATTTAAAATATTACCTTCTGTGTGGCTATTTATCAATTCTGAGAGATGGAGAGTCATCGTCTTCTGCCCCCGTGCCGCTAGTGCTGGGGTGTTCGGGGATAAACCTGAGCGCTCTTTTCCCCATGTTTGGGTCCTTCGAGGGAGGCGCTCAGCCCAAAGAACAAGGCAATCAGACTATAATGCGTAAACACTCTCACTTAGACATAGAATTCTATAATTTTAAATTTCGGCGAAGCCCCTGGTATTCGGAAGACTGAGTTCGGGGCGCTATCCATGCCTTGGCCGGACATAGCCGGCTCCTCGCCCTAAGCGGCATAAGTCTTTAGGGAGTCAAAAAACCTCTCGAACAGCGACCAACTCTCGCTTCATCATGACAGTCAGTTTTAGCTTTCTCCACTGAGGTGCTCGACCCAGCTCAACTAGGGCACAATCGCAGTGGTTCTCCTAGTGCTACCTTAGATGATATAGCGGAACGTAAGGCACCAAAACATAGGAGCCGGGTAAACCCAACTATTGACCCAAGACATGATTCGGAGCCGATGCATATAATGCTATAAGTTCGGGGTGCCGCACTTGTTAAAGTGTTCGGACTTCTCACACCATATTGAGGGGTACTAAAGCCCCTGGCGTATTTTGGCCGTACCAACGTGTACGGGTGCAACATGTCGTTAAGGAACATATATAAAGAAAAAAGGTAATGCAAAAATAGACGAAAGCTATGCATTGTTTATTAAAAAGGGCTGCGATCAAAGCAGAACGATACAAATAATGCGATAAGTGAAAGGTTGGACTAGTTAACATGTCCGTTCCAGGGGCAAGCTACGGAATAGTATGCGGAGTAGGTATACTGCTCGTGATAGAGACCACCTGGGAGTTCCATAATGCGGCGTGGCTTGTCTGCTTCCCTGGTTCTTGCATCGTTTGTGCGGCAATTGAACTGCCGAACAGGCCTTCCTGAAAGTGCGTTATATCGACTAGAGGGTGAATAGGCGATTTTTTTAAAGTCTTCAGAACATAGAAGTTCTGAAGACAAACGATAAAATTAAACCTATTACCATGCAGCGGAAGGTAGACTACACTAGGCAAACCATAGTCAAGTATTCAGTGAAGTGAAAGCACAAAGACTAATAGCGGCTAGGTAGTAAGGATCAGGTAGGAAGATATTGTGAAGCCAAATAGAACACGCAGTCACTCAGTGAAGACAAATGATAGAGCAAACATACAATGACTTCACAAGGAGTAACAATAAGTAAAGTGAAGTGAAGATGAAACCAGTGACTCGTTGAAGACAATGATTTGTTGAACCAGTTCCAGTTGCTGTGACAACTGTACGTCTGGTTGGAGCGGCTAGGTATTTAAACCTTAGGACACACAGTCCTGGACACCCAGTCCTGAACACGCAGCTCAGGACACCCAATCCTCACCGTATTCTCCTTGAGCTAAGGTCACATAGACCTCGCCCAATCACTCTGGTAAGTATTCAAGGTAGACTCCCAAACCTTCACAGACTTCGTTCACCGACAATCCACAATGTCTCTTGGATGCTCAGAACGCGACGCCTAACTAGCTGGAGGATGCACAGTCCTCAAGTGTAATAAGTCTTCAGATCACGCAGACAAGAAGACTTAAGTGATGCCCAATTCTCTTTGGCTCTGGTGGTTAGGGCTTTATCCTCGCTAGGAATTCTCTCTCAAAGGCTTCAAGCTGGGTTGCTCTCAAACGACAAAAGCCATACTTTCAATCTGAGCAGCCAACCGTTTATGGTTGTAGGGGGTGGGCTATTTATACCCACTTGGCAACCCGACTTGATTTGTCCGAATTGACCCTGGGTCACTAAGGAACTGACACATGTTCCAACGGTCAGATTTCAAACTCACACGACAACTTTACTTGGGCTACAAGCAAAGCTTACTTGTCCGACTCTGGACAAGATTCGCTCTCATAGTCTTCACTCGAAGACATAGGTTTTTTGGTTTAGGCATCACTTCAGTCATTCTGACTGGTTCTCTTGGACCCCACTTAACAGTACGGTGGTTCCTATGACTCAACACAAAAGAAAAAGAACTACGAAAGATCTAAGTCTTCGAGCTCCATAGGCTTCATATCGTGTCTTCTCTTGTCATAGTCTTCAATGTGAATATCTTCATATACCACATTTGACTTCAATGTCTTCATACATTTTTAGGGGTCATCTCTGGTAGTAAAACCGAATCAATGAGGGACTTCTACTAGTGTTATCCTGCAATTCTCACAAACACATTAGTCCCTCAACTAGGTTTGTCGTCAATACTCCAAAACCAACTAGGGGTGGCACTAGATGCACTTACAATCTCCCCCTTTTTGGTGATTGATGACAAACTAGTTGAAGTTTTCAACGGGGAATATAATCTGTGAAATTGTGAAGAATAAGGAATTGTCTTCATAAGTTGCAAGGGCTCCCCCTGAAGATGTGCGTATGAGTTAATTTGCTTTTGGAATGCAAATGCACATGGCAGGTTGTACTTGTGGAGATCCACTTCAACTTATGATGACAATCCACTATGCATGTGAAAGTATATGAAGATAATGACACGCATAACGGAAAATGGACGTCTGCAGAATGATCTAAGTGCGGAATTTATCGTCGCACATGCGGAATTTGTCTTTGCAAAACAAGGTGACAAATAAGTAGTAGACGACCATCTAGTTTAAGTGTTACAACTCATAAGAACCAAATATAGCAAAAACGAGAGTTGTAAGAACGAAGCAATAATATAAAGCACCCGCCCATATGGACCCGCTTGAAGACTATCAATCTCATATGCTTCTCCCCCTTTTGTCAGTAATGACCAAAAAGGTTTGAAGACATAGAGCCTCTACTCGTTCCCATGAGGAGTAGGTGAAGTAGCAGGGTTGTTGGTGTTGTTTGGCGGTGCAGAAGAGCTTGGAGGTGTTGAAGGAGGTGGCGATGAAGTAGCATCATCTTCTTCCTCAATAATTCTGGCAGTCACTATGGCAGCAGAGGAAGAGAACTCGGAGTCTTCAAGGGATGGAGTTCCTAGCAGCACAACCCTTCGAGGAGGTGTGGAGTCAAACTTGAATCTCTCAGTGAAGCCATCCTCTTGAAGATCAGCTTCATTGTTGGTTGTGGCAGCCTCAAGATTTTCATCCTCCACTTGACTAGCTGGAGGGTCGGTCACAGGCACGTTCTCCTGGAGAACTGCTTCTTGGTGGAACAGGGGAGTGGGATCTTGTGGTACTTCTTCTTCTGCGGCTGATGCTTCAACAGAGACTTGAGGCCTTGGACCTTTGCGAAGCCTGCAGAACGCAGACGACGCCTGTGGAGTTGGTGTGGGCTGGGCCTCATAGTCTTCTTCCTCTTGTGGGCGATCCGCCCATGAAGCATCCTGTGTAATTGGCGTCAGTGGACGACCAATGCTGATGAGTTCACTGTTTTCATGCTGAGGAAGGACTGCATCATCTTCTACATTGTCATGTTGACCAATGTCTTCAGCAGCGATGGGATCAGCTGCTGGAATGTCTTCAGCTTCAGGAGCCTCTGTGGAAGCAGGCTCATGAACTGTCAGTTGACGTTCTGCGTCGGGATGAACCATAGAAATGGGTTCAACTATCAAGGGTTCTATGGGAGCAGCCCGAGCTTTCTTGGTCTTTCTCTTTTTCTTGGTGGGGGCAGTAGGAGAGGCTTCAGAGTGTTTCCTCTTCCTGGCTTCAGCCACAGCAGTTCTTGTCTTCTTGAGCTCTGAAGCTGTTGACCGGCTTTTTGGCTTCGAGCCAGTCAGTCTAGTTGGGAAGACAATCAGAATTGCTTCTTGCCTGGGTGCATCAGGTTCAGCCGTAGCAGGCTTCTTCTTCTTCTTTGCGGCCATCCTGGGGTCGATGCCAGGACGCCCAAGTGCCTTGCGCTTCTCAGCCTCATTATAGGCTTGCACACATCTGTCAGCCAGAGTCTTCATGCGCTCACGCAAACCCTGAGCTTCTGCATGCTTCTTCACAAAGGCTTCCTTGAGCTCGTGCATCATTGTCTTGAAGTTCTTCACTTCTTGCACGCTGAGCTTGGCCATATGCTTCTTGAACTGAGCCTATGTTCAACAATGCCCTGGGCAATAGCAAGTTCTGAAGCAATGGCGCCTTGGAAGGCGACACTGAGGCCAATGGGTAGTTGCAGATCTTCAAAGCTGATGTTTGGCGTGTCAAACCACTCGTCAATGAAGTTGTGGATGATGGTGTCATCAAAGAGAGGCAAATCATTGAAGATTTCTGCTTCTTCTTTGCTCTTGATGAGTTGCTTAGGAGCGTCATCTGCAAGATCTTCATCACTTGACAGATCAATGTCGTCGTTGCGCAGAATGGCAGCAGCTGTTAGCTCTTTGCCAGTGTGAGACAGAGGCATCTTGGCCTTCTGGGGCTTGGAGACGCGTGATAAGTCTTCAGACTGCACACTGTCTTCAGGAGGTGCAGTTGCCAATGGCTTCGCCCTTGAGATTTTTGGTGAAGGGGCCGGCTTTGATGCTTTTGGCTTCTTCAACTGCTTTGGCTTCAGAACTGCAGGCGCGTCATCAGACTCAGTGTCAGCTGCAGGCTCATTCACTGCAGTCCCTTGAACCAAGATGTAGGTGATGAGGCCTTCAAGGTTGGCGAAAGGACCGATGACATTGGGTTCTGTATGTCGTGTGCCATCTGCCCTTGGAGATGAGGGACCAGAGTTGAAGTCTAACCCAAAAGTCTTCTTGTTCTGCTTCGCAGAGTTTTGAGCAAACTGGAAGTTGCGCTTGAACAGATTGTCATCACGACACCATAGCAGTGACGATGAGTGTGCATCAGCAGGCTGTGGTCCACGGACCATGCATGGATAGAAGCCTTGAGCAATGGCTTCATCTCTGGACCTGGGTAGAAGATTCTTGAATAGGATGTCTCCCCACGGTCTCTTGATGGTGTTTTTCTCAGCATACTCCTGGGTCACAAATCTGTATTTGAACCATTGTTCTGCCCAATATCTTCGAATCCATTGGATTCGGGTCTTGCGCTGACTGTAATCCTCTTCAGGATCTGTCTTGTACATTTTTGAGAGTTCATCTGGCAGATCTCTGGAGGTCTCACCATGATGCTTTCTATCACCCTTCCTTGCTGCTTTCTCTGAAGCCATGAACTTTAACTTGAAAGGCTTCAAGATGTTCAAAGGCTTCAAAGGTTTTCGTTTGCTGGACCAATAGGAACTGGCTTCGGGAGAATTTATGTTATGCTGTAAGAATTCTGCAAATGAATGCAGACTATGAGAACCAAAGGATTCTCCCACAGACATGTACCTGTGACAGCATTAAGGTGCGAGGGAAGGGTAAGAGGTCATATGCATTCTCAGAAGATTTTGAAGATAAATCAGTTTAGAAGACATTGACCTCATCATGCAAAGACATTCACTCATAGATAAGAAGTTGGTTCCAGATTTGTATGAATCCACAGATCAGTACAAGTGAGGAATCTAACTACTTTGTGAAGCACAAGTGAATATACTAGGCATGTTATGACATGCAGTATGAGAGAGATCTAGCTTGTGTGAACAAAAACTGCTTGTGGTAGAAAGTGACAAATCCATAGGATCAATGGTGCTGTAAAAAGAGGAAGTTTTATTTACCACACTAAGAACTGCTAGACGGAGTGTAAGATGAGGCCGAGCAGTTCGATCTCCCGCGCCCTAACTTGGTGACGGAGGACACCTACGGCGATGGCGGAGAGGATGATGTCCACGATCGGCGTGAAGACGGCGCCGGAGAGGTTGCGGCAGCGAAGCGCTTCGTCGCCGGTGTCGTCGAGGGCTAGCGGTGGCGCTAGGGTTCGTGCGAGGGTGGAAGAAGAGATAATGACTGCTGTGAGTGTGTATTTATAGGTACAGGAGCGGCACTGTGCTATTACACAGGTGCCCCTGGCGATTCGCATCTAAGGAACATGTGGCCATTATGCGGAATTTTGTGGTTTGTTCCACGTCCCACGCACGCCGGGATTGTCGGGTGGTCGTTCCTACTTCTCCGGATTTCATGTGGAGGAATGAGCATTGAAAACGGACTTAATGGTTGTCTCTATATCTTCTGCTGACAAGGACGCAGAGAAGACATTCAACAGTTTCAATAGAATGTATATGACTTGGGGAGATAGAGTTTGAGATAGAAAGCATAGAGAGATTAGGGTCCGATCACATTCACTTAGTTCAAAAGATTCAACACGAAGACATAGCTATAAGTGAATGCTGTAGAGGACAGAACACTAGTATATATATATATATCTATAATCAACATAGTGAAGATAATCATGAAAATATGTTGAGATCGAAGCCAAACCAAATGTGAAGACATTGCAAGGTAACGCCATGAGTGAAACACTTCAAAATAGAACGTTTGGTGGTGGCGTTACCCACCGTATAGGAAGTATTAGACCCAGACACGGCACGCAATTATCGTGGCGCTCTGAAGTCAAATTCCACATTAATGTATTCACACGTAGAATGTATGTCTTCATTGGTTGAAGATATACTTTACTTCGTGTGTTGCACATCTAAGTCATCAATATGCATAAGGGTTAGGATGTGTGCCTGATCACAGGACATTTGAGGATTCCAGGATATTTAGCTCACACCGTAACTTGCAAAACATCTTCTCATCCAAGGGCTTGGTGAAGATATCTGCCAATTGCTCTTTAGTGTTGACGTGTATGATATCAATGTCTTCCTTCACAACATGATCTCTGAGAAAGTGATGAAGAATTTCAATGTGCTTTGTCTTCGAGTGCTGAACTAGGTTGTTGGCAATCTTGATGGCGCTTTCGTTGTCGCAGTAAAGTGGCACTTGCTTCAGATGAATGCCATAGTCCTTGAGTGTTTGCTTCATCCACAGAAGCTGAGCGCAGCAAGATCCAGCAGCAATGTATTCAGATTCAGCAGTGGAGAGAGATACACAGTTCTGCTTCTTTGAAGACCAACATACAAGTGATCGTCCCAGAAAGTGACATGTGCCTGATGTAGACTTGCGATCAACTTTGTCACCAGCATAATCAGCATCCGAGAATCCAACCAGATCAAACTCTGAGCCCTTTGGATACCATAATCCTAGAGTTGGGGTGTGAGCCAAATATCAAAGAATTCGCTTCACAGCTAAGTGATGCGACTCCTTTGGTGCCGCTTGAAATCGAGCACACATGCAAACACTAAGCATAATATCTGGCCTAGATGCACATAGATAAAGTAAAGAACCAATCATGGAGAGGTATACCTTTTGATCGAACTCTTTACCATTGTCGTCAGGACCCAGATGATGTTTGGCTGGCATTGGTGTTGTGAAGCCTTTGCAGTCTTGCATACCGAACTTCTTCAGGCAATCTTTGAGATACTTCTCTTGAGATATGAAGATGCCATTGCGTTGTTGTCATATTTGAAGACCAAGGAAGAACTTCAGCTCCCCCATCATGGACATCTGATATTGCTCTTGCATCATATATCCAAACTCTCCACTGTACTTCTGATTGGTGCAGCCGAAGATAATGTCATCCACATATATTTGGCACACAAACAGTTCACCATCATATGTCTTCGTGAAAAGAGTGGGATCTAGGGAACCAGGTATGAAGCCTTTGCACTTCAGGAAGTATTTGAGTGTGTCATACCAGGCCCGAGGGGCTTGTTTGAGGCCATACAGTGCCTTGTTGAGCTTGTATACCATGTCAGGATGTTTTGGATTTTCAAAGCCAGGCGGTTGTGCAACATACACTTCTTCTTCAATCTTGCCATTGAGAAAGGCACTCTTCACATCCATTTGATATAGAAGTATGTTATGATGATTTGCATAGGCCAGCAGTATGCGTATGGCTTCAAGTCTAGCCACAGGAGCAAATGTTTCATCGAAGTCAATGCCTTCCACTTGAGTATATCCTTGAGCAACGAGACGGGCTTTGTTTCTGACAACTTGACCATGCTCATCTTGCTTGTTGCGATATATCCATTTGGTGCCTATTATATTGTGCTTCCGTGGATCAGGACGCTTAACTAGTTCCCATACATTATTCAGCTCAAACTGTTGAAGCTCTTCGTGCATAGCTTGAATCCATTCAGGTTCCATGAAGGCTTCTTCAACTTTCTTGGGTTCTGATATTGAGACGAATGCGAAGTGCCCACAGAAATTTGCTAGCTGAGTTGCCCTTGAATGAGTGAGTGGACCAGGTGCATTGATGCTATCAATTATTCTTTCAAACTGCACTTCATTGGCAATGCGAGGATGTACAGGGCGAAGACTTTGCTCTTGCTGTTCATTGTCGTTGTTAGAAGGAATGTCTTCAGGCTGAGCATTGTCTTCATGTTGATCAGGTGCTGAAATGATAAGTTCTTCTTCAGGATGAGCTTCAGAAGGTATAATTTCTCCAGTTCCCATTAGCTTGATTGATTCACTAGATGGAACTTGATCTAGCACATTTGGCAGCTGCTCTCTTTGTGAACCGTTGGTCTCATCGAACCGCACATCCACTGTTTCAACCACTTTGTAATGAAAGAGATTGAAGACTCTGTAGGAGTGCGAATCCTTTCCATATCCAAGCATAAAACCCTCATGTGCTTTTGGTGCAAATTTTGAGGTGTGATGTGGGTCCTTGATCCAGCACCTTGCGCCAAATAATCTAAAGTAACTGACATTTGGCTTCTTGCCAGTAAGGAGCTCATAAGAGGTCTTGTTCAGTAGCTTGTGAAGATAAACACGATTGATTGTATGGCATGCAGTATCAATGGCTTCGGGCCAGAATTTTCTTGGGGTCTTGTATTCATCTAGCATCGTTCTGGCCATCTCAATTAGTGTTCTGTTCTTGCGTTCAACGACGCCATTCTGCTGTGGCGTGTACGGGGTAGAGATTTCATGTGTGATGCCCAAGGTATCAAGATATGTATCAAGGCCAGTGTTCTTGAATTCAGTGCCATTGTCACTTCTGATGTGCTTTATCTTGGCGCCAAAATTGTTCATAGCTCGATTGGCGAAGCGTCTGCAGACATCCTGCACTTCAGTCTTGTAAAGGATTATGTGCACCCAAGTATATCTAGAATAATCATCAACAATAACGAAGCCATAGAGGCAAGCAGTAGTAGTTAGAGTTGAGTAATGAGTGGGACCGAAAAGATCCATGTGAAGCAGTTCGAAGGGTCGAGTAGTAGTCATGATTGTCTTCGAGGGATGTTTGGCCCTCATCATCTTCTCTGCTTCACAGGCACCGCATAAGTGGTCTTTCTTGAACTTGACGCCCTCGATGCCTATGACATGCTTCTTCTTCGCAAGGGTGTGGAGGTTCCTCATGCCAGCATGTCCAAGCCTCCGATGCTAGAGCCATCATTCTGAAGCCTTTGCTAGAAGACATACTGCAAGCTGTGGCCCTGCTGAGAAATCTACCACGTACAAATCATCTTTTCGATACCCTTAAAACACTAGAGACTTGTCAGATTCCATTAGTACAAGGCAACGATATTTTCCAAACATTACGATCATGTTCAAATCGCAAAGCATTGAGACAGACATTAAGTTGAAGCCAAGGGATTCAACAAGCATGACTTTATCCATGTGTTGATCCCTTGAGATTGCAACTCTACCTAGACCCAATACCTTACTTTTACCAGTGTCAGCAAATGTGATGTGGCTCTTGTCGGATGGACGTAAGGTTGAGTCCATAAGAAGACTTCTTTTGCCAGTCATGTGATTTGTACACCCACTATCAATAATCCATTCTGAAGACGCTGGTGTCGTACCCTATAGTGCAGTTAGGGGGATAGGCTTCACCAAGAGCATTATGAAGCAAAAACATTTGACGAACCAGTGGGTTATGAAAGCTTAGATCCAGGTTAGGACTAATAGGGAGAGTAGCAAGCGATTCAGGTACGAAGTACATTGTAAGACCATTTGGGCATTTGATCTTGCACCCTACAAGATGTTTAAGGTCCCCAGCAATAGCGTCAGACGATTTTGGTTTTTTGCTGGAGATATTTCCCTGCAAAAGAGAGTTAAGCCTTCTTAACCACCCACATCTTCAAGGTTGGCTTAGAAGCAATAAGTCTAAGTGCAGCATCTGAGAATTTTGGCTTTGAAGCCTTAGCAAACAGTCTTGCAGGCGGACAATAGTACTCATAAGAATAAGCAGAATAGTTCTTGGTCTTATGAACATGGAGGTTTGATGAACCGCTCTCATATTCATATGCCTGAGTATGATTTCCCTGCAAAACATTTGCGTTAGTGCGACTCAGGTGACTCCTCTGTCTCTATGAAGCCTTTGGACCGTATGAAGCCTTTGGTCTAAGGTTTGTCTTCTTCACGTGAGGTGTCATGATGACATTCACAGGAAGACTCTCCAGACACCTTTTCGGAACCCAAATCTTCTTCATAGGCGGTCCATTCCTGCAGTTAGTACCAATGTACCTGACAAATACTTCACCATTCTGATTCTTAAACAGTATATAGTTTGTATCAAAGGATTCATCAATGATAATGGGGTTAGCACAAGTGAAGCCAGATAGATTGGATGGATCTGCTAAAGGTTCCTTTGCAGCAACCCACATGGTTTTGGGGTACTGCTCAGGTTCCCAGTAAGAGCCATCTGCATTCATTTTCCTTACGAACCCTACACCCTCTTTCCTAGGGTTTCGGTTCAGAATCTGCTTTTTCAGGACATCACATAGCGTCTGATGCCCTTTAAGAATTTTGTACATCCTTGTTTCAAGCAATGTCTTCAACCTAGCATTCTCATCAGCAATAGCGGTGGTATCCTCAGCAGAGGGGTTAGTTCCCACATCAACAGTTGAAGATATTGCAACAGCAGTAGCAGTAGAACATTCAGCAACAGAAGTAGCATTATCACGCTCAATGCATTTAAGACATGGTGGTTCAAATCCTTCCTGAGCGGGACTGATCTGTTTGGCATGAAGTGACTCGTTTTCCGTTTGAAGATCTTCATGAACCGCTCTCAATTTCTCAAGATCTTGATTCCTTTGAAGATAATCACAGGAAAGCTTTTCATGAGTTGTTGAGAGAGTTTCATGACGACTTTCAAGTTCCTGATACTTAACGTGAAGATTTTTTATGTCTTCAATTAAGGATTTAGATAGAGTCATTTCAGCACCTAATAGATCATCGCTTCTGTCTAACAGTTTTTGAATATGTTCCATAGCTTTCTGTTGTTCAGTTGCAATTTTAGCAAGTGTTTTGTAGCTAGGTTTTGAACCACAATCAGAGTCATCGTCACTAGATGTTTGATAGTGAGTAGTGCATGTGTTTACCTTGGCACCGCGTGCCATGAAGAAGTAGGTAGAAGCAGAGTAGTCCTTGACATTTGCATCGGTGTCGGTGATGAAGTCATTGTCTTCAGTGTTGAAGATGGACTTGGCAACGTATGCTGTAGCCAGACTTGCGACGCCCGAGCCGGATTCCTCCTCAGACTCCACCTCCGCCTCCTCAGAAGCAGACTCCTCCTCTGAATCCATTTCCTTGCCAACAAACGCACGTGCCTTGCCAGATGAGCTCTTCTTGTGTGATGAAGACTTTGAGGAAGACTTGGAAGAAGACTTTGAGTATTTCTTCTTCTTCTTCTTCTTGTCGTCAGAGTCATATTCCTTGCTCTTCTTCTTCTTTTTGTTCTCATTGTCCCACTGTGGACACTCAGAGATGAAGTGGCCAAGTTTCTTGCACTTGTGACATGTTTTCCTCTTGTAGTCATGAGCAGGAGCTTCATCATTCCTTGAACTTGATCGGGAAGACTTTCTGAAGCCTTTCTTCTTGGTGAATTTTTGGAACTTCTTGACAAGAATAGCAAGTTCCCTTCCAATGTCTTCAGGATCATCAGAACTGTTGTCAGATTCTTCTTCAGATGAGGAGACAGCTTTTGCCTTCAAGGCACGAGTTCGCCCATAGTTTGGACCGTAGATATCTCTTTTCTCCGAAAGCTGAAACTCATGTGTGTTGAGCCTCTCAAGTATGTCAGACGGATCGAGTGTCTTGAAATCAGGACGTTCTTGAATCATCAGGGCCAGGATGTCAAACGAACTATCAAGTGATCTCAGCAGCGTCTTGACGACTTCATGTTTGGTAATCTCAGTGGCGCCGAGGGCTTGAAGCTCATTTGTGATGTCAGTGAGTCGGTCAAATGTGTGCTGGACATTCTCATTGTCATTTTGCTTGAAGCGATTGAAGAGGTTGCGAAGGACACTGATTCTCTGATCTCTCTGGGTTGAGATGCCTTCATTGAACTTGGAGAGCCAGTCCCAGACCAGCTTGGATGTCTTCAAAGCACTCACACGGCCATACTGTCCTTTGGTCAGATGACCACAGATGAGATTCTTGGCAGTAGAGTCCAGTTGAACGAATTTCTTGACATCAGCAGCAGTGACACCTTCTCCAGCCTTGGGAACGCCGTTCTCGACGACATACCATAGGTCGACATCAATGGCTTCAAGATGCATGCGCATCTTATTCTTCCAGTAGGGATATTCAGTTCCATCGAAGACGGGGCACGCAGCGGAGACTTTAATTATCCCTGCAGTCGACATAGCTAAAACTCCAGGTGGTTAAACCGAATCACATAGAACAAGGGAGCACCTTGCTCTGATACCAATTGAAAGTGCGTTATATCGACTAGAGGGGGGTGAATAGGTGATTTTATAAAAGTCTTCAGAACATAGAAGTTCTGAAGACAAACGATAAAATTAAACCTATTACCATGCAGCGGAAGGTAGACTACACTAGGCGAACCATAGTCAAGTATTCAGTGAAGTGAAAGCACAAAGACTAATAGTGGCTAGGTAGTAAGGATCAGGTAGGAAGATATTGTGAAGCCAAACAGAACACGCAGTCACTCAGTGAAGATAAATGATAGAGAAAACATACAATGACTTCACAAGGAGTAACAGTAAGTAAAGTGAAGTGAAGATGAAACCAGTGACTCGTTGAAGACAATGATTTGTTGAACCAGTTCCAGTTGCTGTGACAACTGTATGTCTGGTTGGAGCGGCTAGGTATTTAAACCTTAGGACACACAGTCCCGGACACCCAGTCCTGAACACGCAGCTCAGGACACCCAGTCCTCACCGTATTCTCCTTGAGCTAAGGTCACATAGACCTCGCCCAATCACTCTGGTAAGTCTTCAAGGTAGACTCCCAAACCTTCACAGACTTCGTTCACCGGCAATCCACAATGTCTCTTGGATGCTCAGAACGCGACGCCTAACCGGTTGGAGGATGCACAGTCCTCAAGTGTAATAAGTCTTCAGATCACGTAGACAAGAAGACGTAAGTGATGCCCAATTCTCTCTGGCTCTGGTGGTTAGGGCTTTATCCTCGCAAGGAATTCTCTCTCAAAGGCTTCGAGGTGGGTTGCTCTCAAACGACAAAAGCCGTACTTTCAATCTGAGCAGCCAACCGTTTATGGTTGTAGGGGGTGGGCTATTTATAGCCACTTGGCAACCCTACCTGATTTGTACGAAATAACCCTGGGTCACTAAGGAACTAACACGTGTTCCAACGGTCAGATTTCAAACTCACACGGCAACTTTACTTGGGCTACAAGCAAAGCTGACTTGTCCGACTCTGGACAAGATTCGCTCTCATAGTCTTCACTCGAAGACATAGGTTTTTTGGTTTAGGCATCACTTCAGTCATTCTGACTGGTTCTCTTGGACCCCACTTAACAGTATGGTGGTTCCTATGACTCAACACAAAAGAAAAAGAACTACGAAAGATCTAAGTCTTCGAGCTCCATAGGCTTCATATCGTGTCTTCTCTTGTCATAGTCTTCAATGTGAATATCTTCATATACCACCTTTGACTTCAATGTCTTCATACAATTTTTAGGGGTCATCTCTGGTAGTAAAACTGAATCAATGAGGGACTTCTACCTGTGTTATCCTGCAATTCTCACAAACACATTAGTCCCTCAACTAGGTTTGTCGTCAATACTCCAAAACCAACTAGGGGTGACACTAGATGCACTTACACTTCCGAAGGATGGAGTCCTGAAAGTAAGAGAAAATTAAAAAATCGGCAGCCCCTGGTACGGTTTAAGCCGTGTTTCGGGCGTGCCGTGATGGTGCCCCTCCCCCTGTACCCATGGTATCTCTAGAGCGTAGTTATGTACGCGAAGTACTGGCGTCGCCTTATTGCGAGGGTTGGGGTTGGGGCTGCATTGCTACGCCTGCTCGGATCGTGCCAGGCGGTCTTGTTGTAGGTTACTACGGGCGTGCTTGACGGTGTCCGGTCGTTTAGTGGCCGGACTGGAGATCTGCCTGGAGAGGCTGCTTTGTACTTCCGCTGCAAGGGCCGCCGTGTGCTCCTCCGTTCGGAGGGAGCGTTCGGTGTTCCATTGACCGTAATTACTCCTCGAGGGCCTGGCATCTTGAGCTTAAGGTATGCGTAGTGCGGTACCACATTGAACTTGGCGAATGCGGTTCGCCCGAGCAGTGCGTGATAACCACTACGGAACGGGACTATGTCGAAGATTAACTCCTCGCTTCGGAAATTATCCGGAGATCCGAAGAGCACTTCAAGTGTGACTGAGCCTGTACAATTGGCCTCTACACCTGGTATTACGCCTTTAAAGGTCATTTTGGTGGGCTTAATCCTCGAGGGATCTACGCCCATTTTTCGCACTGTATCTTGGTAAAGCAGGTTCAGGCTGCTACCGCCGTCCATAAGGACTCTAGTGAGATGAAATCCGTCAATAATTGGGTCTAGAACCAATGCGGCGAATCCGCCATGACGGATGCTAGTGGGATGGTCCCTTCGATCAAAGGTGATCGGGCAGGAGGACCATGGGTTGAACTTTGGGGCGACTGGCTCTACCGCGTATACGTCCCTTAACGCGCGCTTCCGCTCCCTTTTGGGGACGTGGGTTGCGTAGATCATGTTTACCGTCCGCACTTGTGGGGGAAAACCCTTCTGACCACTGTTGTTCGGCGGCCGGGGCTCCTCATCGTCATCGCTATGCAGCCCCTTGTCTTCATTTTCGGCGTTTAACTTGCCTGCCTGCTTGAACACCCAACAATCCCTGCTGGTGTGATTGGCCGGCTTTTCGGGGGTGCCATGTATCTGGCACAAGCGGTGGAGTATTCGGTCCAAACTGGACGCCCCCTAGGATTCCTTTTGAATGGCTTTTTCCACTGACCGGATTTAGAGCCTCTGAATCCGGCATTAACTGACGTATCCTCAGCATTGTCGCTGTTAATGCGACGCTTCTGTTTGTTGCGACGCGACTTGCCACTACTGTCCGTGGTGTCCGAATTACCAGGGTTCTTGGTCATATTGTTGCTACGAGCAAGCCGGCTGTCTTCTCCCGCGCAAAAGCGGGTCATGAGTGTCGTGAGTGCTGCCATAGATTTCGGCTTTTCCTGTCCAAGGTGCCGGGCCAGCCACTCGTCACGGATATTGTGCTTGAAGGCTGCTAGGGCCTCAGTGTCCGGACAGTCGACTATTTGATTTTTCTTTGTTAGGAACCGTGTCCAGAATTGCCTGGCCGATTCCTCTGGCTGCTGAATTATGTGACTTAGGTCATCGGCATCTGGGGGTCGCACATAAGTGCCCTGGAAATTGTCGAGGAATGCGGCTTCCAGGTCCTCCCAACAACTGATTGATCCTGTTGGCAAGCTGTTAAGCCAATGCCGAGCTGGTCCTTTAAGCTTGAGTGGGAGGTATTTGATGGCGTGGAAATCATCGCCGTGGGCCATGTGGATATGAAGGAGATAATCCTCGATCCATACCGCAGGATCTGTTGTGCCATCATATGATTTGATGTTTACGGGTTTGAAACCCTCAGGGATTTGATGATCCATTATTTTGTCTGTGAAGCATAGTGGGTGTGCGGCGCCTCTGTACTGGGCTACATCATGACGTAGCTCCAATGAGCTTTGTCTACTTTGTTCGGCCGTGCCGAATTTGTTGCCGGCGTGACGGTTACCGTCTCGAGCCGTGGGGCGCCTCCGTGATCCGTAGATTGATCTTGTTTGCCTTGCCTTGTCCTCCAACATATCTCGTAAGTCCGGCGCATATTCCCATGCCTTGGTACGGGGTGCGGCTTGAGTGGAGGGCCGAGAGGCCTCTCTATCACGGCCACGAGGTGGCCGGTCAGCCGCATCAAGTGCTTCCTCCTCTAATCGGGGTAGTAACCTGCGCTTTGGGTAGCTCTTGGAGGGGCGTTCGAGTTTATGCTCTTCGGCCGCAAGGATTTCAATCCATCTGTCGACTAGCAAATCTTGATCAGCTCTAAGCTGTTGCTGTTTTTTCTTGAGGTTTCTTGCCGTGGCCATAAACCTGCATTGAAAACGCTCTTGCTCGACGGGATCCTCTGGCACGACGAATTCATCATCGTCGAGGCTTGCCTCGTCTTCGGAGGGAGGCATATAATTATCGTCCTTGACCTCTCTATCTGCCGCTCTCTCACGAGGGCTGGTTTCTCCATCCTCCTATGCTAAATCTTACTGGAGGGGATTTTCTTGGGCACTTTCCGGAGTATTATTATCTCCTGTGCTGGAATCACCATATTTGTTTTGGCGGGATTTTGAGCGGCGCCACTGACGCAGGCGCTTAGGTTGTTTCTTGGAGGGGTCATCCTCCGCTGTTCCATCGCCATCTCCATCTTTTGGGGTGTCCACCATGTAAATGTCATATGACAAGGTGGCTTTCCAGGGCCTGGTAGGCACTGGTTCTTCATCATCTCCTTCATCGGCGTCCATACCGTTGATGTCTTCGGAGTCGAAGTCGAGCATGTCGGTTAAGTCGTCGACAGTGGCTACAAAGTGGGTGGTGGGTGGGCTTTGAATTTCTTCATCGTCCGTACCACAACCTTGCTGACCGTAGTTCGGCCAGGGCTCTCCTGATAAAGAGAGAGACTTTAGTGTCTCCAGGATATCGCCGAAAGGCGAGTGCTGAAAGATGTCCACGGTAGTAAACTCCATGACCGGCGCCCAATCGGATTCGATCGGCAGGGGCGCGGAGGGTTTGGAGTCCGGCTCCTTGGAGTTACGAGTCTCGGAGAGTCCGGGGCTGGTGTTCGGCTCAATCGCCGTTGGGATCGCAGCCCCCGAGGCGGCGTCCAACCGCCCATCCTTGATCGGTGCAGTTGGCTCCGAATTAAGGGTCGAAGCTGATGCGGGTGTGGCCTCCAGGGCATTGTTCGGCGGCAGAGCTAGATCATGCTCCTCGGGAAAGTGCGGCGCGCTCGGCAGTGGCTCGAATCCGTCGAAGATCAAGTCCCTGCGGATGTCAGCCGTGTAGTTTAAACTTCCAAATCTGACCTGACGGCCAGGGGCGTAGCTTTCGATCTGGTCCAGAAGGCCAAGTGAATTGGCCCGCAGTGCGAAGCTGCCGAAGACGAAGATCTGTCTAGGGAGGAAGGTCTCACCCTGGACTGCATCGCTATTGATGATCGTAGGAGCCATCGAGCCTAACGGCGACGACACAGAGGAACTCTTAATGAAAGCACCAATGTCGGTGTCAAAACCGGCGGATCTCGGGTAGGGGGTCCCGAACTTTGCGTCTAGGCCGGATGGTAACAGGAGGCAAGGGACACGAAGTTTTACCCAGGTTCGGGCCCTCTCGATGGAGGTAAAACCCTACGTCCTGCTTGATTAATATTGATGATATGGGTAGTACAAGAGTAGATCTACCACGAGATCGAAGAGGCTAAACCCTAGAAGCTAGCCTATGGTATGATTGTTGTTGTGTATGTCGTCCTACGGACTAAAACCCTCCGGTTTATATAGACACCAGAGAGGGTTAGGGTTGCACAAAGTCGGTTATAATGGTAGGAGATCTGCATATCCGTATCGCCAAGCTTGCCTTCCACGCCAAGGAAAGTCCCTTCCGGACACGGGACGAAGTCTTCAATCTTATATCTTCATAGTCCAGGAGTCCGGCTGAAGGTATAGTCCGGCTATCCGAACACCCCCTAATCCAGGACTCCCTCAAGTGGTATCAAATCTGTGGCAAAACAATTGCTCATTCCAGCCATAGCAATAAATTAAGATGCAAAACTATATCACTACTTGTGTCATCACAGTTCCAGTGCTTCATTACAGCATCGGGAGTTGATTTTTGTTATTCTTCCGCTTGTTCTTCCCCTTCATCAGTTGGTTCAATAACAGACAAGCTTCGCCTTCAATGTAAGATTTGGCATGTCAATTACGGAGCACACGTATAGTACTAAACTTAATTTTTTGATGAAAGTGGCAAAATACAGGACAACAGTTGTGAAATATCCTTATCTTACTTCGATGGGATTTTGCGGTGCACATACAGATTGGAAGTCTTGTCTCCATTTGTGCAGTTCACTAAAATCAAGCAACATTATCATACAAGTAGCACAACATATGAAAGCACACTGCAGAATCATGTGAAAGAAGGCTAGTACTGACCTCCCATGATGCGGAATTCAAAAAACTCACAAGAAGAAGATCTGAACCAAATTCGCCTTAACGAATTGGAAGTAAGATCTCCTCTTGTGCAGTTCCACTAAGATCAAGCAATCAAGCAACATTGTCGGTGTGACATTTCGGTTGAACTGCACAAAACACTCTTAAAACAAAAGTTTTTTGTGCAGTGCAACAAAAGGTCACAATGGCAACGAGGTGAAGTAGATAACCCTGTTTACACAGAGGTGCAAAGGAAAGAATTAGTGGTCAATAATGGTGGATGACACAGAAGCCAACAAAAAGAAGCATCTACCTTATCTAAATGGGAAAGAAAGCAAGACAGTAACATTTCTCAAACGGTGGCATTGATTAATATTAACATAGAGATTATATTAACAATAACATTCATTAAACATGTAATTTGCTTTTAACTGTGGCATTGCATCAATTTTCCAGCGGCATTATTAGAGGGTGTTTGTTTACAGGGACATTTTGGTGTAGGGACTAAAAAAACTCCGTGTCAGTCCCATCTAAACCAAACAGGATGGACTTTTAGGGACTAAAAGTGGGCATTTGGGACTAAAGAAAGAAGACCCCGAGGGAGTCTTTTTGGGACTTTTTCCAATAGTTTCCCCTGCCACACATCGCACCTTGTCTCTATTAGTTCATTACTAGGGGTAACATGGTCTTTTAGCATGTCATGTAATAACCTCTAGTCCATGTTTAGTCCCTGGAACCAAGCAGGTAGGGACTAGGGAGTTTTTAACCAAACATGGCCTTAGATTAACAACAACTAATGAGTTGCACGGGACAGTGGACGCACCAGCACCATGTGCATCTACCGATGTACTATGGTCATGCACAGTCTATTGCAACAAAGAACAAACAACCAAGGAGCATATTTGTGTTGGTCCCAGTTTTGTTATCTTTAGACACCTTTCCCTATGTGAGCGCAGCAAATCTAGTCCTGCTCAAACTCTACAGCCTTGTCCCTTCCTTTCCTTTTTGAACTAGTACTTTTGCCCCTTCCTTTCCTCTTTGAACCACGTCCTAGATTTATGCGATACAACTTTCCCCACTACTTTCACCCATTCCTTTTCCTCTTTGAACGACGTCCTAGATTCATGCTATACAACTTTCCCCCTTCATTTCCTCTTTGAACCACGTCCTAGATTCATGCTATATACAACTTTTCCCACAACTTTCCCCCACTCCTTTCCTCTTTGAACCACGTCCTAGATTCATGGTATACATGCAGCTAGAGCAATGCATGTGGAGTAAGTAAATTATACCTTAAGGTTCTTGGGGCGTGGTTCGGTGGGCGACGGGACGGCAGCGAAGAAGAAGGGGTCGGAGGCCCTCCCACGCCGCCACCGGGTGGAAAGTGAACAGCTGCGCCGGTAGTCCCTCGCCGACGGCGACAACGTTAAGCCTCCTTCCCTTCCTGGCGGACGGATCCTGCCGGCTCTTTGAGCATCAGTGAGGGGAGAGAGAGACCAACGAAGTCTTGTTTAGATCTGGAGATGGTGAGAGAGTGTGAAGAGAGCAACTACAAGCGCTAAGGCTCCAGCGGGAGAGGGCAAGAGAGTGTGAAGAGAGCAACTACAAGCGCTGAGGCTCGAGCGTGTATATATATACTGGAGAGAGAGTGTGAAGCGTGCAAACCCTAGAAAACATTTTGACTAGTCAAAGAATCCTCCTGGCACAAATTATGCTCAAGTGTAGTTATCGAACCCGAGACCTCAAGTTTGATGAGCGAACAGGTTAACCAGCTACACAACCCTCCCGTTATGTTCAACAAGAGGGAAATAACCTTTTATACATTCCTGCATTCGTGTGACAAGCATGCCGTGTTTTTTTGTGTGTGTGGGAGTCATTGGGATTTCAATCATAATCGTGTCATGCGGCTTTGGTGGTAAGACTATCCACAGTGGTGCAGAAATAATGCAGCCTTAGTCACCTTACCTCTCTCCACGTAGTATGTTGGGTCCCACCAGTCAGAGGGTGAAACAAACAAATTAATAAGAAAAATTAAAAGCGCCAGCGGTGTTTCTTACCTCACACATCTCGCTACTGCTCGGGAACACTGTCCAATTGATCCTGTCGTGGTTCTAAGTCTGACAGTAATGTAGGGGGGTAAATATGGAGAGGCAAGATCTTAGCTATGGAGAAGTTGTAGGCACACGAGGTTTATGAGTTCAGGCCCTTCTCGGAGGAAGTAATAGCCCTACGTCTCAGAGCCCGGAGGCGGTCGACTGGATTATGCGCGTATGTTACAGGGGTGCGAACCCTTTACACTGAGGAGGGGGGTGACTTATATAGCGTTTGCCGGACCCCTCCGGCCCTCAGTTATGCAGGGTTTTAAATACATTAAGGTCGGGCGTTACTGGTAACGATCCTAGTAAAGTGCTATGATGACCATAAAGGCTACTTAATAACCGACCGTTAGCATGCGGAGTGTCTTTAGGTCTCCTGGCCGTCGAGTGGTTTGGTCTTGGTCGAGTGATCGCTTCTTGGTCGAGTGTCTTTGAGTCTGTCGAGTGGAACACCTCCAAGTCGATTGAAAGGTGATTTCTTCTAGAGATGTCCTTGGGTAGGGCAGTTTGGACAGGTCCATGACCCTACCCTAGGTACATAGCTTCGTCATTAGCCCCCGAATGGATCGAGGTTTGAGTGGGGAAGGAGTTGAGAATTTTCCCGACTCATTTTTCATGCCATGAGCATATCTGGTTTCGGATTAATGAATCCTGAGTAATGACAGCAACTTCCTTTTCAGTCGCCTAGATCCATTCTTAGCTTTTTATCGAGTGAGTTTCTTTATTTGAAAGGCTCCGAGTGATGGTGCGGAGGGGATCTTCGGTCTGACAAGTTGTTCTGCTGCCCGCAGATTTCATGGGATCTGAATTTTGGGAAGCGCGCGGGACGGGGAAGCCGCAGTAATCGGATGCATAGAGCAGAGCCGCCTCGATCCCCGTGCCACCTTTTTCGCCACGTATCACGCGCGCGATCGTTACGGGATTTGACAGGGCCGCCCGAGCCTACCAGTCAGCCGCTCGGAAGCGGCCTCATATAAGGCGTCAGACCGGGGTCTCTTTGAACAGTGCGTCCCCATTATCTCTTCTCCTCTTCACGCTCCCTCGCCGCGCTCGCTCTTGCCCTAGCGCTGCCGCTCCATACGCGTTTCGCCGGCGACGATGGGGAAGGAGAAGACGACGGCTCTAGAGCGGGCGAAGAAGGCGACGGCGAGGTCGAAGGGGAAGGCGACCAGTCGGGGCGGATCCTCCTCGCGAACCGGCCTGCCGAAGGGCTAGATCCAGGGCGACTAGATCCGCTCAACAATCACCCAAGAAGACCACGACAACCTAGCTGAAGGAGGGTTGATCCCCTATGAATCGGCGCGGCTCCCGGGGAAGGAATCCGAGCCGCAACCTCGAGAGGGTGAGCACGTTCTCCTTGCCACCCACGTCGACCGTGGGTTTTCCTTGCCTCCTCACCCTTTCTTTCAGGGATTTCTGAACTTCTTTGGGGCACAACTGCACCACTTCACTCCCAACACAATCGTTTATCTCGCCGCTTTTGTTTCTTTGTGTGAGAATTTCCTGGGTTGTCGGCCTCATCGGGCCTTTTCAAGCACATTTTCACTTGTCGCTTCCAGACGGTGAAAAAAGCTAATCCGAGTGACGAGAGGACTCAATTGATTTAGATGTGTGGGGGTCTTGGTGTCCAGATGAGAGGGAAAAGCTCCTTTCCGGCCATGATTCTTCCCGACTCAGTTCGCGGATGGCAGTCGACCTAGTTTTACTGCAAAGACCAGTCGACGCCAGGACAGTCGACTAGCCTCCCTCCTTTCACCATGGACCGAGTGAGGAAAGCCTCTCCTTTGAAGGTACTCCCGGAGGAGAAGGCGCAGGTGAGGGTGCTGGTAGAGCGAGTGGTCCAGCTTATCCGTGACGGGGTCACTGGTATGGATCTCTTGGAAGTCTTCCTTCAGCAGTGCATCCAGCCTCTTCAAGCCCGAGACCATCCGATGTGGATGTATTCGGGTCTTGAAGACTCCACTCAGATTCACCCGGAGGAGGTCGATGACAACACACTGGAGAAGTGGCTGTCGGGCATGACCGGAAACAAGGACAACCCCAAGGGAGTTAGGAGAGTTCCTCCACTCGACCAGTCTCATGTACCAGAGAAGGTCCGATTCTGAGTTTTTGTTTGTAATCTGAATTCACTCGCGCAGCTGCCTATACTGAGTCGACTGACTTTGTTCTTCCTGCTTTCTTTCAGGCCATTATTGAAATGTATTCAATGCCCAACAGAGAGCAAGAGCAGGACCCGGAAGGAGAAGCGAGCGGCGGCGACAGTGGCGAATGGGAGTCTAACGGTAGAGGAGACGAAGAAAGCGACGATCCAAGTGACGAAGAAGAAGTCGAGTCGCCTCCTCGCAGGGAGAGGCGGTCCAAACTTGACCAAGAACGACCGAGCGCCCGTGAAAAGGCGATTGCTCAAGCTGGCCAGTCTTTAAAGCGTCCTCGGACCTCTTCGCCAACTCCGACTGAAAAAGCGTCAAAGCATCCCAAAGTCATAGAGCCGAAGCTTCGGAAGGCATTGCCGAAGATTAAGATTGACATCCCCATCGCTTCCGCATGAGTGTCTCCCTTCATATTTACTCGACGCTCTGTGCTGTTTGTTTTTCTTATTTTAACCGGACGAACTTTGGAACTGTCAGCGTTGCTACTTCCAGGACCTCAGCTTACAGGGACGATGATGAGGTGATGGAGGATGTGGTCACTTCCAATCTGGGTATGCTTTCTGCCATACTGTCTTTATTTTGGTCGATTCGACTGCAATGTGTACCATTGGGTGATGTGATTTTGTCGATTGAACTTTGAACAGCCCCTAACATCATTGACCTCCCTGATGATGATGATGAAGAGCCCGAGAGGCCTTTGACGAGGAAAAATAGGCAAGCACCTTTGAGCAAGGTGCCACAATCGACACCGAGGGCAGCGCCAGTCGTTCAGGACGCTGGCGATGCCAATCGAGGTTCTGTTACCTTCGCCGTGCCATTGTCGAGTGCCTTGCCTTCCTTGTCGACTACTCAGGCCCCTGTCGACCCGCCTACAGTTTTTGCGACCCATCATGTCCCAGAGGACGAGGTGAATGCTGCCAAGGAAGCCATACGCCAGGCGGGCATTATGATGGAGAAGATGAAGACGGTGCGGGACGCCAGCCAAGCCGCCTACGATGCCAGCTCGGCTCTCCAAAGCAACGCTTAGGTTAGTTGGTCGCCGCTTGTTCTGTTAGGATATGCTATCTGAAGACTCTTTCCGAAAATCTTTGCATCTGTACACCCACTGGGTGCGTCGATTGAATTTTTGAACTAGTGGGGGCACGCTGAGTGCACCCACTGGGTGTAGTCCCCGAGACTATGGTGGACTGCTGGCAGTCGACTATATTCTTTGCATTTTGTCGAGTGTAAACTGAACTGGTAGTTTGTCTCTTCCACTCGATCTGGTCGAGTGGGATTAGAACCGGTGGGGGCACGCCAAGTGCACCCACTGGGTGTAGTCCCCGAGACCGCGGTCGACTGCTGGCAGTCGACTGTGGTCTGAGTTCTACTTTCTCTCCCCCTTTTTTTACTCCCTGCACTCGACTCCGGCGGGCCGGTCGAGTGGGATCAGAACCGGTGGGGGCACGCAAAGTGCACCCACTGGGTGTAGTCCCCGAGACTATGGTGGACTGTGGGCAGTCGACCGTAGTCTTAGTACTTATTGTCTTTGTTGTTTTTCGCTGTAAAATAACTTCTCCCCTTTGATTTCAGAAATCTTGTGATCCTGGAGCTCGCTTTGCTGACTTGGAGAAACAGCAGATTCAACTAAACCTTAACTTGGAGCTAGCCAAGACAGAGCTGCAAAAGGTCAAGGACGGCGCCACTGGTAAGACGAGTTTGTCGACTGGTCTATCTTAGGCTTGACTACCCTTCTGCTATTTCTGAATCAATCATCATTTCTTTGCAGAAAAACTGAGAGAAGCTCTGGCGAAGAAGGACCAGGATTTGGCTGCTGCTCGAAAGGAGGCTAACGAAAGGACCGCTCTGGCTGAACAGAAACTGGCTTCGGTCGGCCAGTTGGAAGAAGAGAATACCAAGCTGAAATCTTCTCTGAACGAAGCCAACATGGAGTGCTCGCACTGGAATAAGGAGAACCTCAACCTGGGCGAGAAGATGGAAGGCATCGCTCGCAGGAGGGACGATCTGGAGAGCTATCTGAGGAGCCTTGCCAAGAAGTTGCTCATCAAGCTTGAAGGTGCACATTTTGTTCCGACTGATTTTTTTGTGTCGACTCAGTGTATGAAAATTGACTTATTCTTGGATCGTGAATGCAGAGTTTTGCCAGAACTTCGAGGAGGAGACTGGGCGGGTCGAACTAGGTTTGGATCCAATCAATTCTCCCGTGAAAGATGAAACTGCCATGAATCTGCTTCGTCTGGAATCCCGCATCGACGGTGTCGTGGACTACTTGGCTCGACTAAAGGTTGCCATGTCACGGATCGACCCGGCACTTTGGCCAGAGGCCACGCTCCAAAATGATCTTGAGTCCCTGATGACTCGACTTAACGAAATCCCTGACCGAGTGCAGGAGTGGCAGAAGTCTTCTGCCCAGTGTGGCGCTGACGTGGCTCTGTCTTTGGTTCGCGTCCATTGCAAGGAGGTGCGACAAGATAAGCTGGAAGCAATCAAGGTCGCCAACACCCAGAAGCTTGACTTTCGATCTTTTATGGAAACTTTCATCGCTGCAGCCACTCGGATCGCCGACGGTGTCGACTTAGACGAGTTCGTCGAGCCTGCTAGTCCTCCTCCCGCGGAGTGAACAAACTTTTATGTCTCACCTTGAATTTGCCTCGGAATGCCGAGTGGTTTTTGTAACCGTTAAACTCTTTCGGGCTGAATGCCCGAGCACTTCGATCTGTGGTCCGAAACCTTTAGGATTTATCTGAACTTGGTTTATTGTTGAATATCTTCATGAATCCCCTGCTGAGTGAACCCGTTCTTTATTCGAGACAACTTTTGTATTTGTAGCGCAGATCTGAAGGAGAAGGAAGCAGTCGACCCGCACCTTGTTGTCCTTGCGGGTCGGCGATGGAGTGCGCATTGTATTTGTGGCGAAGATCCTCGAGAGAAGGTAGCAGTCAACCCGCACCTCGTTACTGTAGAGCAGGACGGAGTGCACATTGTATTTGTGGCGAAGCTCCCCAGGAGAAGGTGGCTGTCGACCCGCACCTCGTTACTGCAGAGCGGGATGGAGTGCACATTGTATTTGTGGCGAAGCTCCCCAGGAGAAGGTGGCGGTCGACCCGCACCTCGTTACTGCAGAGCGGGATGGAGTGCACATTGTATTTGTGGCGAAGCTCCCCAGGAGAAGGTGGCAGTCGACCTGCACCTCGTCGTCCTTGAAGGTTGAGATGTGTTTCGTACTTAGGCGAGTACTGGACTGCAGCTAATCCCCCGAGTGGGAGGTTTGCTCTCCACTCGATGGGATTTTTTAAATACTTAGGCGAGTACCGGACTGCAGCTAAGTCTCCGAGTGAGAAAACTTAGGCGAGTACTGGACTGCAGCTAAGCCCCCGAGTGGGAGGTTTGCTCTCCACTCGATGGAATTTTTTAAATACTTAGGCGAGTACCGGACTGCAGCTAAGTCTCCGAGTGAGAAGA